>NC_090896.1:6260067-6267567 GCF_036669925.1 Montipora capricornis
ACTCAGACAGGTATTGGCAATGAAGATTATTATCAGCTTAGGAGTGAGTGAGTGAGTGGTCTTGATATAACGCCAAATTCTCATTACTACCCAACAAAGAACTCTATGGTACTAGTTGGGAGAATGAACCTGACGATTGTTGGAATGAAATGTGTCGCATCAAACTATGTCTGATTGTCAATCTGGTTGCAATGTCTGAAACTAAACTTTCTTTATTGGTGGTTTTCGTACTTACATGATCATTTCTAATCAACGTAGTCCAATTTTTCGTAAAAAAAATGGCACACTTGCGAAAATCTCCAGTGGAACGTTTAAAGATGTTGGCAACTCTTGAGCACTATTTCAACAATTCGAGCAATTTTTTAGAAAATTCGAGCACCATTTAGGATTTTTTGTCATTTTTCCAACGCGGAATGAGGACAGATCTAGCGAAGACGAACTTAGGCAATGAGACCAAGGATGGAGGTATACACGCATAACGTTTAAGTTAGGAGGCTTCCACTCATCACAAGGCTTCAAAATGACAACGTTCCTGCGCAACCTTTTTCTCTAACCTCCATGTTGAATCAGAAGAGGACGGAGATGGAACAAGTTGAGTTCGTTCCTCTTCGCTTCCTCTCCCTCTTCAATACCTTCTCGTATCCTCCCCTCCCAAATTTCCGCGCTTCACAATTCGACATGGTTGCCAAATATTTCTCGAGAAAGAATCTTGTGGTTGCGTCCGCTTATGCCTGTTAAGCAGACATCTGCACAATTCATGCTGCAAAATTGTGTCACGCTAAAGCGATGGTAACGCTTGGTAATCAGAAAAAGACGTATCACAAAGAAAGTCATATTTCTCAATCGCGACAGGCGATTTTCTTTGTTGAAATTTGAAGCGATTAAACTCCGAAAACGAGGTTATGCACCAAGGCAGTCGCACGAAGTTAAAGTTACCCCATTTTTCCTGTAATGTTCTGATTACCAACCTCCGAGAAGGCCAAGATCGTTGCCAGCCTCGAATCATAGGGTCACAAAGCTAACACTTTTTTCCCACTGTAATTGGAATGCCAGAGCCCCCGAAAACTTTTTATTCTACTCTCCCTCTGTTGTAGCAACTGCTGTTGTTTTTCTAGTTTACTCATTATCTTTTGCCCGTTCGTTGTTTTGTGGGACGGTATTGAACCAGCATTTCAGAATTCAGACAAATTGAATGCCTCTGTACGCTTGGCGGACCACTATCTTTGAAAGGGGGACCAAGTAGGCACCAGTCTCTCTGCAGTTGTTGCAATATGGCGGGAGAATCTTAGTAGCTTCTGCTGTATGCAATTTAAAAGGCTTTATGTTAAAACCATTTAAATGCCATTTCATTGAAGAAATCACGAATTCACGAATATCTCAAGTAAAGATAACGGCCAGTACTTCGTCATGGCGGATTCTGGTTCGATCAGCGAGAAACTCGCTCCTATCATGACCATCATGACAAGTTTAATTGCACGGCGGAACCCAGAAAGGTGAGAGATCGTCACACGCGCGCACGCCAATGTCAGTGGTTTACTACATTCCCATGTGTAGTTTTTGTTCTTTTTTTGTGGAATTTTCTATGAAAGGAATCCAACTGACAGTAATAGAAAAATGTCAGCGACGCGAAGTTCGGAAATCTAGACATTGGCTACATGTCACGTAACAGCAAATTATTAATGTTATTTACTATAATGATATTCAATGTAAGGAGAAATGTAGACTCGGAAAAATATCCGAGTCCCAGATGGGATTTGAACCCACGACCCTCCGTGATCTAGTCGGATGCTCTAACCACTGAGCTACTGGACCCTTGCTCACCATAGAGTCTCCAGTAGCTCAGTGGTTAGAGCATCCGACTAGATCACGGAGGGTCGTGGGTTCAAATCCCATCTAGGACTCGGATATTTTTCCGAGTCTACATTTCTCCTTACATTGAGTCTCATTGTTGTTGTTTCATCTTTAACACACTCGTTATTTACTATCCCTTACATATTTTGTCAGTGCCCCGGAAAAGAGTTTCCTAAATTCCTAACAGTCATATTCTGACAGAGCTTATGCAAGGGATGGTAGGTTCGGATCATAAAGCCCCTGTTCCTCTCATTACATCTGGCTTGAACTCACCACAGTGATTAAAAGGAATTCTAGAGGTACATGTACATTTATGTGTACATACCAATTTCAAAGGATTGACTTTGGTATAAAATCGTAATGGACACGTAAAAACACAGTCATTTCAGACTTAATAACGAGATATGAAACAGAATTAGGGAAGGTTTTACAACATTATTATCATCATCATCATCCCTTGTGGTATTTCCATAACTTCGTGATGACGTCAAAATCAAAATAAATTGTAAACACACGAAGCAACGTTTTGAAGACATGTTTCAGCATCACTCACGGCATCATCAGTTCAATGTAATTTACAAACCTCTTTCTCTTATATACGTTACAATTGGAGAACTTTCAATTTTGAAATTTAAAATTTGGTTACAAATTATTACGGTTATATTTTGAAAAGATAATACAAAGTGCATAACATAACATAACATAACATATGTGCGTGCACAAGTTTTAAACATGATAAAATTTTTTGTTTTTTGTAAGCAACCTGTTTTTAAACACTTGTGCATGCACATACACATGAATGTTACAGCTGTATGCAAGGCTGTGCTCTAACAGCGCCCGATCACCTGAGGCAACTATCATTTGACTTAGGGCGAGTGAGAAAAATTACCCGGTCACCCGGCCTGGCACTCTGGCTTATTGTATTTCTAGCAGATAAGGTGGCTAAAAATTTTAATATGCTGGTGGTTACAGTTTACGAAACCTCTAAGAAAATGTTTTTTCTTCGTTCGAAACAATCAAGCTGATTCCACTAAACATTTTACTGATAATATAAGGAAAAAATACTCTAGTTCTGTCCTGTAGCGATGATTTTCGTCCAGACCAAGATGACTTGCTCAAAAAAAAGTTGATAGCTTTTGGGCCGCGGTGGTTTCGTTGTTTCACGGCAGTTTTCAGAAAAGCTCCACGGGAATCAAGCAGCATTGATTCACGTTTTGAAAATTTATTTTCAACCCAACTAACCAGTAAAAAGGTTTACCTGTATTACCGGTAGACCTAAACGTCTTTACATAAACCTGCTGCAATCTTTGCTTTTTCACTTTTAAACCTGAAAAACATCGGTGGCATTGCCACTTAATTTTCCCGTCTTTCTCAAGTATGGCGTGAAAATTTGGACGGGTTGGGGTTTTTCTTGCACTAGCGAGTTCGATGATCACCAGAGCAGTAGCAGCAATGTTCTGTTGAGAGAGAGATGGATGAAGATCTTGCTGCGTTGTTGATCTCAGATAATTAATTAAATAAATAATTAATAAATTCGGGCGACCAGCTTGGAGGGCTGGGCACCCCAGCTGAAATGATTGGGAGCCCAAAGGGCTCCCCGAAATTTTCCTTAGAGCACAGCCTTGTGTATGTTATGTTATGTTATGTTATGCAAGTTTGTATCATCTTTTCAAAATATGACTGTCATTGTAACCAAATTTGAAAAATTTAACTCTAAAATTCTCCAATAGGCCATTTTACAGTTGTTTGCTCTGCGACCTAGCCTATGAATGGCTGCGAGGCTGCCGGTGACCTTGCATTGATACAGCCCCGACTGCTTTTATCATGCAAATTGTGTTGTTGTAATTCTAATTAGTCGGTATTAACATTACAAAAGCACGGAGGTTTGTATCAAAACAGGGTCACCGGCAGCCTCGCTTCCATTTGTAGGCCAGGTAACTTAGCTACAACTGTAAAATGGTCTATTGTAACATATATAAGAGAGAGAGGTTTGTAGATTAAATTAAACTGATGATGGCATGAGTAACGCCGAAGCATATTCTTTAAATAGTTGGTTCGTGTGTCTTGAATTTATTTTGACCTTCTGGTATTGTTATCCTAAGAGAGCAGTCTATAATTTACAGCCAATGAACTTCCTCAAGATCATAGGCATTCCCAATAAGGATTTCATTTCTAGGAAAAATGGTTCTGATGTCTACACCAATGTCTTTGATCCACTTCTTTTTTGACATTGTGCTGAGAGCACCAACATCTGAGGTTATGGCCACCTCTCTTGATTCCCTTAAACCTGTCAATCTCCCTTTAAAAAAAAAAAAAGACATTGTACTATTTCGATAATCGGATGTTATGAGGATTAAGAAAGGTGGGCATTCTAATTGTCATTATCATCATCATCATCATTGTTATTATAAATTATTTTTATATAAACATCAATGGAATACCAGGTGAGCTTTTGCACAAAAACATAATATCTTCACACGTGAAAATAACATGTTAACTTCACTTGCCAAAAGATTGCTGTTGCTATGGTTACATAATAACTGCACCGTTGCTCTTTGTTAGGACTACAAGAATATTTAAGTGAAATGCTTTACTATTTCACCGGTGTTTATATAATAAACAGAACGTTACATGACCACTCGGAGATAAGAAATTTCTCTTCATGTGTTGAAAAATCACTGCACTCGCTCATGAAATATTTTTCAACACTTAAAAAGAATTTTTTTTTATCTCCACATGTAATATTTATTATTACTTTTATCTTTATTTTGAGCAACAATCCCAGTAATGACTGGTTTGTCTTCAAGTCTTAGCACTCAGGAGCATCACATGTCAGCGAAAGAGATAAGAAAACTACTGTGCGAGTTCTTTAACAGCGTACTTACTGATCTGGATGGAGGTAAGCAAGATCAATTTTAAAACCTCCCTCTGCTAATAAGCACAAAGACTAAGCTCTTACTAATGGAGTGCAAGGGCCTTACTGGGGAATATTGGCCTGAGGTCGTGGCAGTTGGGCCTGAGCGTAGCGAGGTCTGTACAAAAATGACTGAGTACCAGTATTCGCCAGTATGGTCTCGAGCAAGTGTGGTTAGTAAGTTGTTTGTTATATGACATCGTTTCTTTGAGCGATCGGACACTTCTCCACTCAGTGAATGTTCGTAATCTTTGTTTTCCATGAGCGAACTTTGAATGGTAACCTTTTACATTTAAAACTAAATTCAGCTTGCTATAACAGTACTATTGTTATGAAGAATTTAAATTCAGCTTTTCAAAATTCTGTGTTTTGCTTAACTTGAATTTCTCCGGAGGGAGAAAAAAATACCAAAATGGACCATTTCTTTGGTAATGGTCCGTTCTGTAAAATCCCGACCGAAAACTAGCCAATCAGATTGCTCCATTTAGCCTGAGAATTGCTTGCCATAAATAATGAAGGTAGAATCAACACCTACATGTGTGGTGGTGACTTGCCACCCTACTGCACTGGTCATCAATGGATTCATAACTGCGAAGTTCATAGCCTCACTTGATTTCATATCCACAGTTCATATATGCTTCATTTCATATACCATTCATCATTGTTTCATTCCTCACGGGTTCAATCGAACCCACAAATGTCCAGCTCCGAACGTCAATGGCTTCATAGCTCAGTTGGTTAGAGCGTCGGACCGGAATCGCAAGGTCACAGGTTCAAACCCCGTTGAAGTCCTGAATTTTTCAGGCTCCACGCAATTGCAAACATTGCCTTCATAACTGCAAAGATCATAGCTTCACTTGAAGAGGATAGTAACATGACGTTTCGACGATTTCATGTCATCATTGTCGAATGAACAAGTAAAAAATAACGGCAAGGCATATTATATAGTACTAGGATGTGACAAAAATTAAATTTGAAACGTTACATGAAAACATTCATGTTAAACAAAAAGAAAGAAAAAGAAAAAGAAAAGAATATATTCATGTTAAAAGTTTCATGCGAATGGAATCCACTTGCGTACATGTATTCAGTTTCGGTCTTTTGTTTTTGATCAAGAGCATTTCAAATATAGGGCAATCTAGTTTGCCACGGCATTTCTTGAGGACTTTAAAGTTTTTAATTAAATTGTCAGGTGTGAAGGCATGCTCGACCCTGAAATGTTTTCCAATTACGGAATGTTTATGTTCTTCTACGCGTTGATGGAGATGGCGGCAAGTGTAACCAATATAATTTGCATCGCACAAATCACCCCTGCCATAAGTTACGGTTCTTAGACTATTTCTATTCAAATGAATCTTCTACTGGTTGAAAATGAAAACTGTGCTATAGTTACTTGGAACTAGTGAACAGGGTTGCATTTTAACCTTCACTGATGCTTTTACCATTTGATTATCCACAGAGCACTGCTCTAGGCCACTTTCAAAAATACCATAGGACTCTCTGTTTGCCCTCCAAAATTAAGCATAAGCATCGTTTTTATTTTCTCTTGGGACTTTATATTGGAAGTCCCAAGAGAAACTGGAAACAATGCTCATCCCTTTGAGGGCCGAAGGGGCCCCATTGATGAGTAGAATTGTCTGGCATTTGACAGAGTAAAATCTGTACATGTAAGTGGCTGCAGGAGTTAAAGGGCTATGCAAAATTTTGGATGGCAAACAAAGAGTATTACGATATTTTTGCAAGTGGCCTATACAAGGTCCAAAATGCAACAGTGCCTTCGTTTTGCCGAAATTGGAGCGGTCAAGTGTTTCACACCATGCTGGATACAGCTCTTACACCAGGCCCCAGTTTTTCAAACGATGGATAGCACCATCCGGAAATCACTACCCACTGGATAATGCAATCAGTTTTGCTAGTGTTTATCCGCTAGATGTTGATTTATCCGGTGCATAGTGCTATCCGCTATCCTTCATTTGAACAATTGGGGCCTGTACTGTATGTCTGGAAATTAAAATTAAAATTTAATTAAAAGTGGTGGTGGGGGACAACAAGTACATTTTGGTATGGATCGTGGAAGTGCAAGGGGAGGTGTGGGGAGCGGTTTAGGAGAAAACAAATCCATAGTACCCTGCTTTATCAACTTGTTTGATAAAAAAAAAATGTGTTCAAAACTATTTAACAATTGTTAAATAGTTTTGATGGTAATATAATGGATTTTAGTAGTTGTTAATTGTGTAATTTTTGTAAGTTGTGTAAGTAGATGTACCAGTGTTGTAAGTAGTGTCAATCATAATAAAAAGCTATGTATGCGTAAAAGAAAAACAAAAAAAAACTTGTTTGATAAAAGCAATTTTTCATTATTTCTTCTCTGTTGATTTGATTAAAGTTGCTGTCCAGCTATCAAGGAAGACAGGAGGAACACCTTATTCTGAGATGATTTGGCGTTTCTTACGTCACTGCCTTGGTTCCTTTCCAGAGTGCTTTGTCGAAGTTGAACCTCGGGTTGTCCAAGACAGTACATGTAGCACATCTCACGAGGCTGGTCATGTTCAGGGCAACAAGATTTGTGAACCAGTCCAGGGTAAAGTTGCTTCTGACTTATGACCGTAAGACACATTGATTCCTCAGGCATCCTAGGACACCGCCAGTAGACGGCGGCAGGGGTCAGTGGGTTAATGGAGGAGTCACAGTTTTTGACTGCTTAGCAATAATATTATTATTAACCTCCAAATAAT
>NC_090896.1:6272567-6276237 GCF_036669925.1 Montipora capricornis
AGACTTGTCAGCCTTCACCCCCTTCTTGAAGGTCTGTACCATTCTTTCTGGTAGACCATTGGTTGCCAGATGGTAGGGTGCACCCGTCACATGTCTAATGCCATTTTCTTTCATGACAACCCCTGACGTGAACTGTGGTCCATTGTCAGACACGATTTGATCAGGGAGTCCCAAGCGGGCAAACAGAGAGTGTAGTGTGTTAACTGTCTCATCAGCAGTAGTATTCTCCATCATGAAAATTTCGGGCCACTTGCTGTGTGCATCGATCACCATCATAAACATCTTCCCCATAACAGGCCCGGCAAAATCCACATGAAGCCTCTGCGAGGGAAGGGCAGGAAACTCCTAACGATGCAGAGGTGACAGGGCTGGATTGTTCGCGACTTCCTGACACCCAGCACAATTTCGGACAGTGCTTTGGATTTCTTGGCCACCAAACATACCCACGAGACACCCTCTTCATTTTGACCATACCGATGTGCCCTTTTCAGAACTCTCTCTCTCAATTTGGCTGGCACAGTTACTCTACTTCCCCACGTCAGGATTCCATGATGGACTGACATTTTGCTGCTATAATGGACTTCTGCCGCTGTCTGGCAGCCTGTCTCCACAAGTTCAAGAATGCGAGGCAACGGGATCCCTCCTTATTCACAGCCTTAGTTCTTGTTCGGTCTCAGGAAGGGTCTCAGTCACTGAAGCAGGAAACGTCTCCACTCCATCTGGTTTGTTGGCAGGTACTTGAGGTTGGGGCAGATGAGACAGGCCATCGCAGTCAGCATGCTGCTTGGTCCCTCTGTACTCAATATTGTACATGGAGGCACCCAAGAACAGACACCAGTGCTGAATCCTAGCTGATGCTGTAACGGGTACTGCCTTCCTCGGGTCACTGATGTATTTCAGAGGTTGATGATCTGCAACTAGGGTGAAATGGCGACCCTCTAAGTAGTTTTGAAACTTCTTCACACCACACACCAAAGACAAGGTTAGCCTTCAAACCATACTTGTCAAGCCTTTTCAAAACAGCAACCAGCCGCTGAAGGTGTTCCTTCAGACTGCCTCCAGTAACTATGATATCATTCAAATAACAGAAAACCCCTGGTAAGCCCTGCAAGACTTGGTCCATGGCCTGCTGCCACATGGCTGGTGCAGAAGCCACACCATAAGGTAAATGTTGGTACTGGTAACCACCAGCCACGGTAAGTGTTTGTGGTGAGAAATGGGTCAACTCATCTTCCACCTCCATTGGCAGATAAGCATGGTGAAGGTCAAGGACACTAAACAGGTTGCCCCAACCTAACCTTGCATAAACATCATCTATGCGAGGAAGATGATACTCATGAACTTCTAATTGTGGATTGACAGTGACTTTGAAATGACCACACACCCTCACACTGCCATCCTTCTTCACGATTTGTGCTGCCCACTCGCTGGTTTCTACTTCCTTGATCACCCCTTCTGGTTCCAGTTCTCTCAATGCCTCATCCATGCCAGTTTACGAGCGAATGCCAATGGCTGGGCTTTCCAGAACTGGGGCTTTGCACCCTCTTAAGGACGGAGTCGTGCCTTAATATTGTTAAGGGTCCCTAGCCCATCAGAGAACACATTCACATGTTTGTTTAAGACTTCTTCCAAGGCAGGAGCAATATCAGCAGTGTCTAACTGAAACAGAGGCCAATTCAGCTGGATGGACTCCAGCCATTCTCTGTCAAAAAGGGTGGGTCCCTCACCCTTTGTCACATAAATTGGGAGCACCTTCCAGTGCCCATTGTATTCATCTGTAACAGCACAAAACCCAAGTGGGAATGTAGGTATGCAGCTTCAAAGTAGTGTCCTTTAGGGGTACATGACACAGGGACTCATGGTAAAGTTCACCATACTGTCCTTCACTTTCTTCTGAGTCTGCACCCTTCTTTACATTTACCCCAGCCTCAACTGTTTTCTTAGCGGCCTGTTCTTTGCGGCACGCTTGCTGGATGTGTTGTCCAAACAATACCACATTGAGAACAACTCTCTTTGCTAAATAGCACTTATTTGGATGGTGATAGCCTGTGCTACGATAACGAGGCTTCTACGCTTTCGTGTCTTCTCCCCGCAAACCTGTTGCTTCAGTAAGTACTTAGGTGAAGGTTCTGGCTCCCTTTGGTTAGATGGGTCGAATTTATGGACTTGAGCGCTTAGCTCCTGCTAAACCCTGAAGCACCTGAACATCTTTGATGGCCTGCTCTATGGCCAAACACTTCTGGACTGCGAGATCAAACGATAGTTCAGCAAGTTTTCACCTTAAGCAACTCTGTTATCATCTTAGAGTCGCGAATGCCCGAAACTACATGGTCGCGAAGGCGCTTGTTCTGCATTTGCCTCCCCAAACTTACATTCAGTGGTCAAGTGCTTCAAGGTGGCTACATAGTGATTAACTGACTGACCAGGATTCCTTGCACGGTTATCAAACTCGTACCTGGCTACCAGCGCTGATTTTTCAGGTTTCCGTTGTTTTTGCAGTTTCTCCACAATCACCTCATATGTGACTGCATCCTCTTTAAGGAACCCCGGAGGCCATCTGGTCTTTCGCTAGTTGATAAGTCTCTGCCGGAGATTTGTCAACAGAACTGTGTTGTTTGTTTTAGCATCGGAAACTCTGTTAGCGAAAATAGAAGTCCGGTTGCGCGGTGTAGGACTCCTAATCCGTTCTCACCACATATTTTGTTCACATTCTTTTGTTTTCTGATTTAAAATTTAGCACATTACCCGCACCTTGTTATAACCCGCACCAATAACTGTTTGCGAAAAAATTAACATATTATCCGCGGGTAATTAATGGGAAATTACTTTACTTGTAGAGGAGAAATGAATGGAGGAGTTTGTTTTTAAAAAAAGCTGTGGTGCTGCGTTTGTGGGGAGTTAAAGTTTGTACAGTTTAAATT
Organism: Montipora capricornis; assembly: GCF_036669925.1. Taxonomy (NCBI): domain Eukaryota; kingdom Metazoa; phylum Cnidaria; class Anthozoa; order Scleractinia; family Acroporidae; genus Montipora; species Montipora capricornis. The sequence continues at coordinate 6,275,489 of NC_090896.1, forward strand.
GTGGGTTTATCCAAAACATGCTCAGAAAGGTACAGTAATGAGACTGTCACAATATTTGAGACCAGCGAGCCATGCAAGTCAACCATGCAAGCCATGGGAGTCAACATCTGAGTCATGCAGTAAACCATTTGAAAAGGTGCTGCTGGACTTACATACTGTTTATCAGGCGAGCACTATTTGAAATGGGTGGGTGCTGAGACTTGAATGTGAAACTTGCATGGCTTGCTGGCTTGCAGTTTGTCAAGACCTGAAAGGTACCCAACATGAGAAAGATTTGTGAGCTGACGTTTAAAGCATTAGCCCTTCGTGAGGGCTGTTACCTTGAACTTTCTGCACATGTTTGCCAATGTGGTTTCTAACAATTTCAAAAACTCATTGATAATTCACGAACTTAACAGCCTATACAGTGTATGTATCAACACTTTGATAAAATGTCACGTGCATGAGCTTTTAAGCCGATAAAAACACTCCTTATTAGAATTAATTCTTTAATGAAGAGTAGTAATGACGCCGGTCTTGTTCTTTTTGTACAATGCTTATATATTTCCCTCAGATTTTGAACTTTTTTTCGGACTCCCGAGGGACATGCTTTTTGTGGAGTGTTTTTGGAGCCATTGCAAAACTTGTGGCACAGGTTTTTATTGGGTGCTACATGTAAAACATTGCTGCTCAGTTTTGTAAACAGTACAATCACTTTCAGATGTTTGTTGCATGTGAAATAATGGGATCTGGATTTCCATACAATGTTA
>NC_090896.1:6281337-6283837 GCF_036669925.1 Montipora capricornis
AAAAAGTGTCTCGAAAACAGAATATCATTTTCCCTGTGACGTGCATCGTGCATTAGCGATCGTCTTCGATTTAATAACTTAAAGTATCTTCTTGAGACTTCTTGAGAGGGTTTTTGCCGAAAAGATATTCACACAGTTCTTGAATTTTCAACAAACTGGAAAAGGTAACTATTCACAGACTTCAGTTCTAAGATTAAGACGGCAGGAGACAGTTTAGCGAGCTACGAGTCAGACCTTCAACAGATCAAAGAATCTCAGTCTTATTTAGCTGAAGTGTGTGCTTATTTTACCCTCTTCCAGTCGGAAATTAATTTTCGTTACTAGTTGCTGTGATATTTCTAATTTTTAAAAACATTAACTCTGTAAAGGCGACTGATAATAAAAAAAAGGTACATTAATCACTCACTGAAAAACTATGTCCCCAACCCTTTGACACCCAAACCGGCTTAAACTGGCAAGACTTTGTATTTTACTCTGTCTAACGCCAGAGTATTTTACTCGTCATTGGGGAACCCCTGGGAGGCAATGGGTTAACAATTAAAAAAAAAACGTTATTTCCGGATATGTCTTCAATAGACCATACCAGTATTGGACTGGAACTAACTTCAATGGAGGCTAATGCGGGGAAATCTTTTCAAATGCAAATACAATTTAATATATTCCCCGCATTAGCCTCCATTGCAACCTAGTTCCAGTCCAATACTGGAATACGAATATGGTCTATTCAGGGACAAAATTTCATGAAATGGCTGCGACAAAAGTCGCATGTGTAAACGGCCTTAAGAAACATTTTGGAAAGTAAACAGGGTGTTATACAGTGAGACCCGTTTCTCACTGCCAAGATGAATTAAATATTTATGAACATTTGGTAAACGGGTGCCATCATTCACAATTACCTAAGAAACATTTTGGAAATTAAACAAGGTATTACACAGCAAGACCCGGTTTGCGAAAATCACGTCTTAACAAGCACATCTTAACAAGTGTTATTGAAATCCAAAATGAAAATTGGGGGTAACACACGCATTTTTTGAAGATAATTAATCAACAATATTTGTAAAAAGCTTTAAAATACAGAGCAATGTATAGGCGTTCTTTTCCAAATTGAAGCTTAATTATCTCTGAAAAATGCGTGGTTACCACAAATTTTTTTTTTGGATACCTAGAGTACTTACTAAGATCTACTTTCTCCGGATAGTTTTAAACCGCGCAAAATTATAGCTGTCTTGGTAAGCATCACCGATAGGAAACCAGAGTATCTCGAGATGCGCAGAACGTACGCGCAATAACAAAAGTAGGCACCGTCCTTAAATTAAATTCGTCCTAGACGCTTTATCCGTCTTAAGAAGACGGATAAAATATTCTGCTTTCTCCGCATGGCTTTATACTGCGTAAAAATATCCCTGTATTAATAAGCACTACCCATAGGAAATTGTGGGAGGCCTCTTGGTTAGTGTGCTCGACTCCGGATCGAGTGGTCCGGGTTCGGGGCCCGGCCGAGGACATTGTGTTGTGTTCTTGGGCAAGACACTTTACACTCACGGTGCCTCTCTCCACCCAGGTGTATAAATGGGTACCGGCGAAATGCTGGGGTTAACCCTGCGATGGACTAGCATCCCATCCAGGGGGAGTAGAAATACTCCTGGTCGCTTCATGCTAATGAAACCGGAGATAACTGCCAGCCTGATGAGCCTTCTGGCTCGTAAGCAGAGACCTACCCATAGAAAATCGGAGTATCTCGAGATGCGCAGAACGTGTGCGCAGTAACAATAGTAGGCACCGTCCTTTAAACGCGTTACATGGAACGTAACATTTCTCATACTTCCTTACAGATTTACTAAAAACGAGGAAGATTTTAAAACACACAGAACGACGGTCTAGTTTATGTCGTCGTTAGAACATCTGATAAAGTTCCTGCGGTTGACAGTCTCACAACAGCATCACAGCCTCACGTAAAATTAAAATAAGGGATTCTGTATTCTTCGTTTTTAACCCTTTGACTTCCAATAGTGATCAGTATGTAAATTATCCTCACAATTTCAAAGACTGTCTGGTAAACAAGTACTGAGAATAAAGATTATATAAAGGTATATTGTCTTGATATAATGCCAAATTGTCATGACTAACAAACAAGGAAATCTATGGCACCAGTTAAGAAAATGAACTTTTTTATCACTGGAGGGTTAAGGTATTTGAGGGAACTCTGCAGATGGACCAAACTAAAGAGCCCCCTCCTGCAGAGCCCTTAAACATCCGCTGAAGGGATGATTTTTTTGAAGGGAGAATAATACAGCGGACAGTTTTTGGCTTTCATTGAGTCCAAGCATGTGTGCTTATTTTTCATCGTTTCCCGTTCGGAAATTCCTTAGTTAGTCTTCCTTTACCTTTTCTTTATATTTAATTTATCATAAGGCGCGCGTTTTGTTTTACAGCTAGCGATCTACATTTTCTGTACAAGAATCAGTGGTATCCAATGTAAAAAAAGCGAAACTTTAGAAAG
>NC_090896.1:6296337-6306337 GCF_036669925.1 Montipora capricornis
GCTACCTACAGCTAGATAGATAGATCTCATTGTCAGTAGGCGTTGCGCGACGACACTAAAGACAGCTGTGAGGGAGATGAGGTCGAGATATATAAGAGAGCAGCGAGGATAATCCTTTTAGGCTCCCATATCAAAGATGCTTTATTGCGTCAAAATTTTCAAGTTGTAATTTTCTTCCATGAGGACTAATTTTATACGATTGTATACCGATTCTATTTACTGTTGCGAAATAAGCAAAAAATGAATACATGATATTTTTTTCAAATTCGAAACGCTTATTCGCACCCTGCGTAGCTGGCAGGATGTTTTATCTGGACATTATTTAAACACGCGAGAGTAAATCGATGGTTGCTCTTTGACCGCGAGTGGCATGGTGACGAGTAGTTAGCTGCTCCCCGTCGCGTCGACCATCGCGTCCAAAATACAGCAGCGCAAACCGCAGACCATTTGCATAAATGGCGCCCAAATTTGAATAACAATACTTGATACATCCTTGGCCTCACATTCATGAGAAAAATCCTTTGTCTTGAAATATAAACACGAGGCTGATCATCCTGGTCAGAGTTTTTCTCTGTCCTTGTGTGGGCCCAGTTCCATCAGTAGGGCTAACGCTCACATGGTTCATATGGGATAGAAATCTAGCACTTCACGTTACACTACACTCTCTTCAGTTAATTAAGGATTTATAAAGTATTGTCACTCAAATTTGGGCGCCATTTATGCAAAGGGTATATTGATTTACTCGAGCGTGTTTAAAGGCCTATTTCCACCCTAGATGCAACGCAATCGTTTCTTTGCGCTATTGTCGAATAGCGTATTCCGATTGGCCAACTATTTCTGTCACGTCAGTTCGTGCTGTTGAAAACAAGAAACATCACCATCAGCCTGATCGTCGTGTGGTTTACCTGGTGGTTTTAACAAGTGAAACCGCTAACAATTATACCTTTTATCATTATGGAGTCAACTGATTTAAACATTGAAAGATAACCGGAGCGGAATTTTTACGGTGCGGCCGTGATTAAGCAGGAGGAATAGGACAATTCTGAAGCTAACGAGCTAGGTGACATTGTTTCAGTGCTGAAACTGCAGGGCTTACTTAAACTTACTTTTACTTTGTCAGTTTCGATTTGTTAAGATACCTGGGACGCAGAAGCAAAATGTTCTTGTAAAGATGCTTGTGCTCAAAAGAGTAGCAGAGGTTGTTGTCTTTGTGGAGCGCTAGGAAAACGGTTCGCTACAGCAATCCGTCATGTTATTCGATACTATTCGACTTCAAATCAAAATATTTTAAACAAATATAGGCATAAAATCTTACAATAAAATTATTAAATGATAAATGGAGAGCGCATTCAAATCAAGATCTGAAAGATTTATTGACGAATAGCTTTGGTCGAAGAAGATTCTGAAAACCTTTCTGAGAGTTTGTAAAATCGTGATACACGAAATCATGCGGTGGGTGGGCGATGCATTCAGGGTGGAAATGGATCTTTAAACAGGAGGGAGCAGGAAGGATCAACTTAGGCCTGGGTTCCAGAAGATTGCCTGGAGGGGGGTGATATTTGGCCATCGTGACGTCATAGCCCGGGAAATTCAAAGCACGTAAACTGTGTTTAAATAATCCCGCGATCAAATGTCTCGTCAGCTACGCAGATTGCTTATGAGGGAAACTAGCTACCAGAGAAAGACATCCTTGATAGATTCTATAAGACCCCAGGTATAATTTCGATTTGTCATGTAGGTGGCGGTGGCGGCGGATTTTATTCCAGTGGAAGAAGTTCGAAGGATTTTAACGGTACATCTGGACGTGGCGGAGAAGGTGGCAAAGGATTTCTTCAGGGAGGAGCGGGTGGACGAGCCTTAAGAAATAACGCTACTGGGGGATTTGGAGGGGGCGCTGGGGCTAGTGGAGCTGCAGGGGGTGGGGGAGGAGGTGGTGGAGGTTACTCTGGAGGAGGTAGCGGGAAAGGAAGAGCCGATTCCTGTGGGGGTGGGGGAGGATCTTACAACGCTGGCAAAAATCAAATAAATGAGTGTTGTTTCAATACGGTCGGGCACGGTCAGGTGATAATCACATTTACCTAAAGCAACGAGCTCACCAACTGCCTACATACTAATTCAACATCTTCGTAGTTATTTCTGTTGTCAGTTTTCATTTTGTTTCACTGACTAAAAGGCAACTATTTTAAGGTTGTTTTTCGATGACGACGCATGCGTGAGCAATTTACGCATGCGCATAAACTTGTCGTTTTTCAGTGCCCTCCAGTGCCCTTTATCTGACTGACCCTTTCATTTTGTTTCATTGACTAAAAGGCAACTGTTTTAAGGTTGGTTTTCAATGACGACGCATGCGCGAGCAACGTACGCATGCGCATAAACTTGTCGTTTTTCAGTGCCCTCCAGTGTCCTTTATCTGACCCTTTCACTCCCAAGAGTATATTTTCTTCTCACAATTTCAATACATTGTTAAGCAAACTGGTGGCGAGAATAATTAGCAACTATTTACCGAAGTGGAGGTGGATATTTACTGAGCCGCGAAGTGAGATAATATAGCACAAAAAGATGATGAAGTGACGATGTCAACTTGTGAATATCCGAATGACGACATCCGAGACCTGAGCCACTGAAGTCAGTTCGGGATCACTGGAGTTCGATAATTATTACCGGATAACCAGTCATTGTTCGTACAGAGTGAGCTATATTTATTCTCTTCTCTTTTTGAATTTTTATCTCTTTAAATTGTTCTAGAAATCTTGATCTGATATCATTCAACCTATAGTGGAAGTGACTTTGTTTTCCCGCATGGAAGTGTTCAATACAAATCCTATTTTGTTTGTCCCTAGAATTCCTAAAAAGAACGCTAATGGAAGCAAGTCTTCACGGAATCCTGGGATAGCCATCAGAATACGAGGATATTTTACCGAAAACAAAACCGAGAAGAAATCGTTCGCACGTCAGCAATGCTGAGGGGAACGAGAAAAAATGTAGCTTACTCTCGTATTTTTTGGTTACTGTGTTTTTTAGACTTGATTAGTCATTGAACTAAATCGAACAATCTATCGATAACAGTCAAACTTTTTATCCATGAATGGGTTTCTAAAAAGTGGAACATAAATCTTTCACCTTTCTTCGATTTTGCTCAAAAATATTATTGTAAGAATTAACTCGTTTGGTGTCAACAAGCTAAAGTCAATTTGCAAAAAAAGAAATTGTGCAAGTGAACTTTTAATTTCTTTAGTCAAGTGTATGTTGTGTCAGCGAAACGTTTTCTTGAATGAAAACTTTATAAAGATTGAGTGCATCAAAATAAATTTCGTTTATTGTAATAACATTAGTTTATGTATTTTGTTGAGTACTAACTCATCTGTCAGACTAAACAAGTTCAAGTTACACGCATTTTGAACGGAATGAATGTTCCATCAAATTCATCCTAAGGGCTTTAAATTCGCTTTAGAGTAATGCACCGATCAACTCGAAACTTCAGCACCCCCCCCCCCCCCTCGGGCCAAAATAGTGTTCAAATGCCCTACCCTGTCGTCGGATTTGTCTGTCTGTTCCCAACTCACAGATGCTGTATCTCTTCCTTTAAACTCTTCCATCTCGTTGAAACACGTGTTTTTTGGCTCTTAACGACTTCGTCGCCCCAAAAAAACTCACTTCAAACCTGATTCTTCCGGTTCAATTTTCCCCACCCCACGCAGGCAAAGGTCAAATTCTCCACTCCCCGGGCACAGAAGGCAGTCAGATTGCCGGGGTTTGCCCAGGGAAGGGGAGGGGGGGGGGGGGGGTGGGGTTGAAGTTTCGATTTGATCGGCGCATAAGACGATAGCCAATCAAGAATTGACCGACCAATATCGGGGTCATTTCTCATGCATATATGTTTATTTCAAATTAGGAGGAATTATAAATTTATTGACGAATTAATTGGGACACGCACGCAATTTTCGTGAAATTATCTAAAATAAAGTACTATTGTACAACAACATGGGCAATTAAAACCTCCGCTCTCACTTCATTCAACATTGAATGTCCAATTTGGGAGACTCTGCGGCGTGGTGTGTGCAGGAGTCAGTCACACGGTAGTAGTCTGCTTTAAAAAGCTGTCGGCGGTTTTGTAAGCGGCGGAAAATAATAAAAAGATGGAGGTGTGAACGAGTGGTTTTGGGGCCAGGTTTACAATCCAGAAATGGGAAAACAAGACGTACAAGCTAAAGAGGTCAATACCAATATAACCCTACTTCAATTGAATTCTTTGGTTATGCAAATTCTTTCTTTCATTTCAGTAAATCAATATGGCCGTTGATCACGTGAGTGAAAACATGTCTACACTGTTGTTATATCAGTCGTTGCAGCGCTCTTTCTGAAAATAACAATATTATAGTAATTTCTTTTACTGGTCACGATGCTTTTGATCCGAAACCAAATTTTGGAGTGAAATTTAAGCTTTGCATGAGCAATTTAACGCACTGCGCATGCGTCAAACTTTAAGGGGAGAAAGAATGCATGAAAAGAAGGAAATGGGAAGAGGTAACACTGAAGGTGAAGGGTGCGAACTACACTTTGTTCACGATAACATTTTCTCCAGCTGCCATGTTGCTGGATACGCAAGGTGTCATCCATAAATCTCTCAAAGTGATTCGTAGTTTTTAGGTTAAAAGATGAAATACAGGAAGATCGTTCATGGCATCGTTCGATGGCATAAGTGGTAATAATACATAATTAGCTTGCTACACAAGGGGGCCACGAGGAGAAAAATATTTCTTCCGTGTCTTATTAGAAGGACGATCTCTTATTGTCTGTGTTCATTGGATAAGGTAAAAACGTACTTTCTCTTCCAAATGGCTTCAAATTTACATTTGAAAAGAAACAACATGCCGGAGGAATTCGTATTCTGGCTGTAAAATTGAATTGCTAATTAATTCTAAATTATGCAGTTTTTTTCCTGCCATGTTCAAACTCAAGAAACGCTAAGGCGAAACACAATTTTCGAGATTTACCCCATTTTCGTGGCTTTTTTTTCCTAAAGAAATGATTCCCATGTTGGAGAGATGTTTAATGGAGGTCTTGTCAAAAACGTTATGGTCGAGGTTCCGTCTATATCATGTTATCAAAGGGTTTAGCTGATGATTACAAAATGGCGTGCAGGACACTCGATCGAGGAAGAAAATTTCATGGTGTTTTACAACGAATGCTTAACAGGTATTTTGACAACAATTGTATGTAACTCGTATTTCTTGTCTCCATCAAGTCGTGCTTGATTTGCGGTGTAATAAACTACCTAATATCACACAAGATAAACATGATATTTCAGTTAATTTATGCTAGTGCAGTGTAAAATACCAGCCATGAAGTCATTATCACGACTTATTTTATGTCATATCATATCTATGGATATAATACTTGTTTTTGAAGAAAACTATGTATTGTATAATGCAGATTTATCTTATAATTAATATTTGTTTTGCAACTTTTTATAGTAATCATTTTTGCATGAAGGAATAATATAAGCAGGTTAAAGATGATAATAGACTTATCATGAAATAAACACAATACAGTTCCTTATTTACTATGACAAATCAGTACACAGCACACTGCGCAGTAATAGTTTGTTTGCTTTATTGTACTTTAGGATTTCATTTCCATACTCTAAAGATTGACTTCCCCATACTACATAACACTTATTTATATATTCATTAATCTTTATATTCATTTATTATTTATTTATTTATTTATTTATTAACTTCAATATTCCTAGGTATCCCATCACTGTGAATATTACAATAATAATTTTTACCACAATTGCTAATCTCGCAATCTGATTGGCTAATTTGCCATTATCGATGAGAGTCTAGACAAGGCTGTACACGTAATGCTCGCGTCATTTTGTCACGCAATGTAATAGCCAATCAGGAACGCCCATTTTGGAAAATAAACCAATTATATTGCGAGAAAGTTATAAACAACGCTTGCTCTTTCTTCGTGTCATGATTTTGGTCACGCTCTGACATAAAAACTTTCTTTGGCGTTGAATATTGTGGCAAAAAAATCGAAAGTGGTTCAAATTTGTTGAGGACTCACGAGTCGCAACCTTTTGACCACTGTGATGACGAACATTGTTGTCAATAAGAGTACAGATAACGCTGAACCACTTTCGATTTGTTATGAATGGTATATCGCCCAGTCACATACAGAGAAGTGGCTCTACTTATTTATTATATAGATACTGATGAAATACTATGAAGATATGACTTTTATGATGATGACAATAATGATATAAATGTAGATGCAAAAATGTAAATGCTTTGTTTAATATAGTGAATGCATTTAGCTATCACGCTGGCTCATAGGCACTCCACTTTTAATAATGTGAAAGAAACAATTCAAACTTAACTGCCCCAACTGGCAGGAGGCAACCAATTGGCTATTTAAAAAGCGTGGTAGAGTTGAATCTGGGACAACAGGAAACAAATCCAAACCAGAGGTCAGAACATGACGGGGTTTCAACCCAGAGCAACCACGTGCAAACCCAACGCCCTAACTATTGGATCACGCTGCCTCTTTTGATGACAATAGCGACCTTAAGCACGCGCGTTTTTAGAAGCGGAAGGCAACCGGAAGAGGACATTTCTCGTGCCAGGACAGTGTTGTCCCCCAGATTTTTATACTAGAGACTTGTCAATCATCTCTAATCAATCATCAATCAATTGTCAATCATCTCTAATGGAGAAACTATTCTTAGCAATATAAAAGTGGTTGTGTGGCGACAAGTTAAGAGGGGAAACGGCTGACTTCCGGTTGCCGTCCGCGTCTCAAAAATGCGCGTGCTTAAGCTCCCTGATGATGATGACGATGACGATGATGATGATAATAATAATAATAATAATAATATTAATTGTAGAAACAATAATCAATTTATCAGTCTCAAGTTCATCCGGCTAAGCACAAGGTAATTGTGGCTTAGGTAATCGGGGTCTCATTTACTTTGCGAGGGTTAGGGTAGGATTGTAAATTAACTCACAAACACATTTTTGACGGGAGGGGAAAATCGGAGTACCCGGGAGTGAAGAGGACCAACAATCTCCTCTGACATATGGCCTTGAGTCCACGAAACGAAGTCGAAGCCGAGTGCTTTCACTGCTGTGCTGACCCCGGTTCTCATTGTTTTTTTACGGGGACAATTTTATGTTTGATCAATTCCTCGTTTCAGACAAAAGTGACAGCACATGTGATGGGCAATGTTGAAAGCAGTCACGAAGAACATGCAGGGAAGAAGCGGAAGATAATGGCCTTAAAGTCAGCAAAAGGTCAGTTGATAAGTTCATTCTACAAGTGTGGTAGGCTAGTGGCTTTCACGAGTCATTTCTTAAAGAATGCCAAACAAGGTGAAATTTTTGTAGCACTGGATTAGGTTTAATCGAGAGTTGCATGTAGTTCATCGTGTATCGCGGCTATTTGCTAAAACGATTCACTTTTTAAAAAAGTTTACCTCCCGGTGCTGAATTTTTTGGGCGGTTTGAACAGTCAGCTCTCGAGCGTTATCTTTCAGTTTTTTACAGATTGTGCTTTGCATCTTAGAATAATTAATGGCTTTTTTTTAAATAAGTATCGACCGATCTAATCTTAGCGCTGTCATCCATGAAAAGGCCCCCATAAACGAGTTATCGTCTTGCGTTACATAATCGGCAAGGCTTGAAAACCGAGTGAATGGCAATTCACTTGTCCAAAACAAGTCGTGATAAGAACCATTACATGCGTGAGACCGTAAGTTGAGAGAGGGATTCAGTAAGATATAAACGCCTTTTGTGCTTTATGGAAATGGATCTGGTTTTGCCTCGTACAACGGCTTATTTTTTGCAAGTTCATCACCGTCTGTTTGAGAGCAACCCCTCCACTATTGTTCAGGAGTACGTCTCAACATTTGACTTATACAGCCAAGTAGTGCAAGTGTTAGACCTTGTCCTAATGAAAGACATCCTCGTAGTGCGTAGTTAAAGTGGAGAAAGAGGCTCAAGCGTCCTTGAATTTCCATCCTACAATATTTTTTAGCTGATAGGCATTGAAGTGCATCCTAAAAAGCAATTTGTGGTAACCGAGATCGGCACCCAAACCAGGAATAAGATCGGTTGAATCATGGTAAAACGGCGCTTATGTTGCAGTATAAACTACGCCACGAATAGCAGCTTCCAGGTGCTGGCAATGGAAGAGACTTCATATGACCATGCGTCGATAAATTCTGGACTCTTTCCAAAGAAGATCAGCAAACAGGGCATGACATGGATTAAATTTGAGCTCGAAAAAAGCTGAAGGTACTTAAGGGGTTGAGGAAACCTTTAGAGGCAAGAGTACTAATGACTCTCGACGAAAGTGACAAAGGCAACGACCCATCAAACTCAGCAGTGATCGAAATATCACAACTCAACACCATTTAGGACAAAGCTTAAAGTGGAAATTAAACTGCTTGAAAGAAGATAGGACAATCTAAGAAGATAGGACGGTAGAATATATGCACTACGTGCTTATAGCTAGACTGGCTCGACTATTTGCGTGCAGTGTGTGTATCTAAACCTATTTGTCGATTTATAGAATCTGCATAAAGCAACAAAACAAACAATACAATGCATCTAAGACCAGTACAATCCCAGCGCAAACCACGCGAGATTCAGTCGTATTGAAGGTTCTACTACCATCTAACACAGACAATAGCCACATCCTTCGGGAAGAAGTAAACACAGCTGTGAGTTAATTGAACCAGTGTGAAAGCAGCATAGGTAGACGAAAAGGAAAGTAAAGTAAAGGGAATTTATGTAAGTGTCTATTTGCAGGGCCGTAGCCAGTATGAGGCAAACCGAGGCACTTGCCTCGGTCATTTTTTGTATTTGTTTTTTAAATGAAGCGTGATTTCAGTGTTATCTTTAAAATGTACTCATCATAAACACCTGAAATGTCTACGAAGAGAATTTAACCATGAACATTGCCTCTGTCATAATTTTTTTTTTTTGCCTACGGCCCTGATTTGTTTTGCACTAATTGTGGACACTGTAAAGTGAAATTAACACTTAAAGCAAATCGAGTCAAATGTTGGTTTTTTAGGAGAGGGGAAAACCGGAGTAGCACCCCAAAAAGGCAATCTGCAACATTGTAATAAAATAATAATAATATTTGTTACTTATATTGCGCCTTCTCTATACAATATTCAAAAGCGCATCACAATAGTGTATAACTTAATGACTAAACTTACTCCTCTAATGTAAATCTTACAAATCTTTCAATAAAGCTAACAAACTATTTACATTTAAAAATTTAATATAGAATAATAACCACGGTAGACGAACTTCTAAAATAATAATGGATTTAGGAAAAGTAATGAGATAACTGAAATGATTCCTTGTATAAAAGTGTTTTAATTATAGTCTTAAAAGATTCTAAGTTCCTTTCTTCCCGTGCAGACCTGGGTAACTTGTTCTATAAAAGGGGAGCAGCCATTGAAATGCTGTGTAACCCATTGTTTTCTCAATGTAAGAACTATCTCATCATCAGCCTAAGGAGTCATGATAGTGAAGTCATGTTGACTATTTTGTTGAATAGACTAGTGCGCTCGACTCCAGATCGAATGGTCCGGGTTCGGGTCCTGGCCGGGGACATTGTGTTGTGTTCTTGGGCAAGACACTTTACTCTCACGGTGCCTCTCTCCACCCACGTGTATAAATGGGTACCGGCGAATTTAATGCAGGGGGTAACCCTGCGATGAACTAGCATCCCATCCAGGGGGGAGTAGAAATACTCCGAGTCGCTTCATGCTACAGAAACCGGAGATAAGTGCCTGCCCAATTGGGCCTTCTGGCTCGTAAAAGCAGAATTTTTACCTAAATCACGTGCAGAAGAGTAGGCAGTCCTTTGAAACTGGCGCAGAACCGCGGAGCAGATCACAGTCAATCTCTTGAAATTGTGTGGGAGAGTTTCCTTAAGTTCAGTATGAACAAATCTTTAGTATGTATTTGTAAAT
>NC_090896.1:6308837-6353837 GCF_036669925.1 Montipora capricornis
TTGAGGACCGTACCGATACTAATGAGCAAAATGAATGCAGAATGGCTAGGAAAAGGTTTCTTCTTTATACAATGAAAGAAGGAATAGAGTGGAAGCTTTCCCTTCAGTTGATTACCAACTTATTTTTATGGTACTGATATATGGTATAATTGATTGGCAGAAGTAGAAGACCAAAAATAGTACAGAAAAAAGTGCTCTCTTGGGTGACGTTCGAATTTATCATAATTGTCGGTAAAGCTTAGCAAGGTGAAGACAGTTAAAATATTCATGGTCTTAAACCAGGGGTCAAGGGTTTATTCTCTTGACGGGAGCAAAAAGAGAAGAATTTTGATTGGGTCTTTGCGCCTCCTTTTTGAGAGGGGATTATTTTTGGGATTAAAACTTAGTGATCCCAAACAATGTCAACTTTTTGTTTACTTTTATTTCTGTCAAACAACTAGATCACAAACTTATGATGGCTTCACATGTGCCAGAAAATCAGAGACTGATGTCTCAGTCTTTTAGAAACCAACTGGTCTGATCTTCATTTCAGCCCTTCTAGCGGAATAGTAGTATCCTTTCCAAGATTTCCAGTTGACTCCATCTGCAAATGAAGAGTGCTTGCCATAAAGATAACGACCGTTGAGGTTTGACTCGTGACAATTCTTATACCACCAAGCACCTTTATACACCACTGCACAGTTACTCGAATCCTGTTCATTATGCTTGTCCTTGGTAGTAAAGGCAGCACCACGGTGGTAAGATAACGAATCACCAGCAGTTCCTGAAAACATTGAAAGTATATATTGTAAAGGTACATGTAATAACGGATAACCAATCAATCTCCTTCTCGCGGCTCTCATAAGGAAGTATTTTCTAAACAGAATCGCTTAATTCTAGAAATTTCCTATTCAAATGATAAGTTCCTTTTTAAGAGGTTGAACGAAGTCGGAACAAAATGGAATGCGATAGTGGTTGTAAGGTTTGAAGAATCCGGCAGATTATATGAGTGTTGTTCTTTTAACTGTTCTACCAGTACTAAGAAATCGTTATGTATAATAGACCACAAATGAAGATACACAGCTTTAGTTTACACCTATATTTCGGCCGCACAAAACGGCCTTTTTCAGGGTGATTAGAAACCGATACACAAGAATGTTAACTACACGCTACTTAAGCTGCTAAATGTACGCCTATTTCAATTACTTGCAAATCAGCCTGCACCTTTTTGGCTTGATATTTTATTGCCAGAGCAGAAGGTGTAGCAGTCTAAGGGCGGATTTAGGGGTGAGCCCAGCCCAGCGGGCCCCCCCCCCCCCCCCCCCCCTTTTGCCCAGGATTTTTTTTTTTGTAAACGTGTGTCGGATGGTACTTCGAGCTTTGTTACTTAAATATATTTTCTTTAATAAGCATTGTTAATACGAAGATATATCGAACGTCGTTCGAATCAACAGCCCTTATAAATTATTGTAACTTCAAACAGACAAACTGAAAGATGTTACGGGCGTCGCATTTTATTCCGTAAAAAGATGAAGGAGGCTGGAGACGAATGACTGTTCTACAGTGTGTCATACATACAGTTGAAAATTGATTTTATCAAACCGAATAACCACCGTGAAAGATTTGGAAAGTTGTACCAGTAAAGCTAGGTTTTTTAGGTATGATACCTTTAAAATGGCCAAATTTTCGATGACTTTGACAATTTTTTATAGTGGCTTTAAAGTTGTATTATTAAGTTGAGATGAACGCCACAATGAAACTTTTTGGGAAAAATTTGTATTTTTGTGATGATTTGCTGTTTTCTAAGGCCACATGGCTGGTTGCTAGGGTCAATGGGTCTTGTTTAGAGCTGAAAAACGATCCGCAAAAGCTTGTTTCCGTCCGGAAAAAAAGGCCCTTCGTGACAAAGGACTCTTCCTGTTACATATACGAATATATTTATGGTGGGATGATTGAGCGAGCCTGCGGGCATGATGAACTTTGATAATTTTCTTTACGCTGCGAAAATCCTAACCGCTGGATCTGCAAAATTCACATATTTCTCGGCTTTCTTTCCTGTTTTCCATCCATGCCTAAGTTTCGCTCAGCCAGGCGTCCTAAAAGAAGGTTTTCGGGAAATCAGTATATGAAACGAGCGAAAGAGAATCTGAAACAATGACATGAGGCCCTGAGAGGGTAAATTCCGACAAGCGACATGGCCCAATAAGTAGCGACACCACATAAAATGAAATTCCGACAAAAGACATCCTTTCCCAGCAAAATTCCGACAGTGACGTCAAGGCCGAGAATGAGCCGATTAAACTCCGACACGAGTGATTTTTTCAGACAAGTGACTCGGGACCCCCCCCCCCCCCCTTCCTCCCCCCTCCCTCTCCTTCCCCTGGCAGGGCCTCTGACATCAGTGACACGAAACAGGGGCACCCAATGGGAATACAGTTTAAAACCACTTAAACATAGCATTGTTAAACGTATTTTAGTATTTAAACGGTAGATATAGGCATATTTTTATCCCCTAAAAGTTTTTCATCTGTTCGGATTTCCAAACTGAAAGTCTAGTGATCCAAAAATTATAGGGATCAAAACTTACCTTTTCGAAAATTTCAGCCAGAAAAAAGACTCCCGAAAATTCTAGGTGACCTTTTTAGGGTAAAATAAATCCGTTCACAAGATCTACGTACACTGTACTGACTGCATAATGGCGACTTCAGTTTCGGGCTGTCAGATAACTTTTTCCAAAGGAAGGGATGTGCTTCAAGTCTCAGACACGTTTGCAAAAACTGCGGCTGGAAACATGACTTTTTTACATCCAAAAAGCGAAACCTTAAGCAATGAGGTGAACAGACGTCTAGTGTATTCCATGTGGTCTATGGGAAAAGGTTACAGTAGAGCTAAAAAATTCTGCACTTTGATGAATATGCCTGCACCCCAACAGCAAGGGCATATCAGAAAAAATGTAAGAACAGTGGAAAACATGTGAAAATTATTGCCAAGAACAACATGTCCAGTGCTGAAAAAGAGATCAGGGATGCCCAGGGAGCCAATGAAAATGATGTTGTGAACTGTGGTATTTCCAGTGATGGTACCTGGCGAAAACAGGGTACACTTCCCTGAATGATTGTGTCATTGTCGTGTCAATTATTCTGTAATGGAAATGTTAGAATTTGGGTTGTTTGATGCCATCAGCCACTTCAACATTGGAGATAGAATTGTTTTGCTCTTGCTTAAGAGGATTAAAAATCAACCTGGGGAAATGCACTGAGCAAGGGTGCAGATGCCTTCGCTTGGATCGCATTCGGAGCGCAGAGTACAAAAAAAAAAGGAAAAAGAGGAGAAAGGTCCTAAGTGAACTAAAAAAGTAAAAGAAAAGCAAGAACCAGTAACCAGGGGGTGTTTCCTATGCTGCTGGTGAATTTTGACAAACTTTCTTTGCTCAAAGGATGACGAGAGACTTGCGGACCAATTAACTCATTTTGAAAGGCCTTTTTTCTCGCAAAATGAATTTTGATGAAAATGCGAGTACCTCAACATGTCTAGTTCAAAACGCATTTAAGATAATCTCATGGAAAACAATTATAAATAACGCTTCTGTACAATGAAACTAAAAGAAATATAAAGCCAAGAAACCCAACCTTGGGAAGACATATTTGAGTCAAATTATAGTTATTGCTGTTGGTTTGAAACCTGAAAAATGAGGGGTTTTAGGGCGTGGTCATGTTGCTATGACAACAAATGATGCCAAAAATATTGCCAAATAACTTTTCTCACTGAGTGTTTTCTCTTAAAACTCTAATAAAAATAATTGAAGCAATGCAAAGATTTTTTGACTTTTAACTGAGGTATCATACTACCTTAATTAATTAATTAATTAATTAATTAATTAATTAATTAATTAAAGAAATAAAGAAAGGAAAGCAGCGGTTGTCAAAAGAACGATCCCATTGACACTCGTAAACCAGGTGAATAGTAACCGTAGGTTACATATTATTGCCTTCCTGATCATAAGAAAATTTCTACGCGATTTACAACATACGCAATTTTCGATCTATTTAGCCACATTTTATCTCCGCAGATGGCCGCAACGCGCGACAGAATCCAGGTTATTCGGTTCTGCAAACCGCCTACTTGAGTTTTAGTCAAAAAGCAAAATGAACGAAGAAAACCTTAAGCAATCAATGTAGCAGCTGCAACTGTACATGTATCTTAACTCAGCGAGTAACAAACTTAGAGATTTAGTCTTTGCTTTAAGTAGAAATTTACTTTAACTACACGTCCATTGAAGTGATCTATTTAACTTTACAGAAATTTCTTCGGCCCCCTCTTCCTGGAATTTCTGGATCCGTCCCTGAGCAAAGTAAATAAATTAAGTCGTCGTGAATTTCCTTGAATAAAGCCTAGATTTTTCGGAGTAGTTGCTTTCAAAACTGTCATGATCTTGCTCCCTTTAATTATTTTACACAAGTGCATGCAACAATGAACTAACCAAAAAATTAAAGAGAAGAGTGTCAATTAGCATAGAAAAACACTGCTCTGGCTGTCTCTCTTTTATGATATGGAACCGGTATTGCTATGTATGTCGTAGAATCTTGATTGTGATACACGTTTGGAAAATTACATACCCGAGTAAGTTCCAAGGCTCAACTGGTAGTTGGTCTTCTCGCTACTCACTGCAAACATGTCATAGGCAGCATAGGCAGTTTTGCCTTCTGTGTCTTCCAACTCAACTCGAAGCGTATTCCTCACCAATTTGGTCAGACGATGGATCTTGTCCAATCCCAGCCAATACTCGCCATTTAGGTTACCAAAGCCTATTTTGTAGTCAGACCAGCCGCGGTAAAAGTCAACTGATCCGTCGAGTCTCTTTTGGAACACCGTCCATCCCCCACCAGCTGTTGTCTGGTCACAAAACACATCAAAGGCCCCTGAACCATCAGGATCAATTGTATAAACACCACTGCTCCTTTCACCAGATTTGTACAGCTCAGCACAGTTCCTCCCGACTGTTTGAACAATTAACAAGGAATTGAAAATTCTATTAAAACTGTAAGAAAAAGAAATATATTTCCACCAACGTGTTCTAACCCTCTCACGTGTTCTAACACCTACTCGACTTTTCGGCTCCCACTCGTAAGCATTTGTCTTGCCCGTTTTCGGCTCATTTACAACACGTTCAATCAATCTTTTATTGATTGAACGTGTTGTAGAAAATGGGCCGAAAACGGGCAAGACAAATGGTTACGAGTGGGAGCCGAAAAGTTTTCTCACTGTCCTTAATTCTTTTGCGCATTGTTGCGATTTCCTCCACTCGCTTGACTTTCTGCAGTTACGAATTTCTTCGGCTCGGGAACTCAAAGTTCTCGGCGGCTGAGGCCGGGCGACTAAGTAACTCATCACTAATTTGACACATGCCACAACCCCCACATCCGCAAATTTTCGGACGCTCGGAAAATTTTGTAAAATTCTCATCTTGTTCGTAGGCCTTCGTAATTTCGGGCGTGGTTTGTTTATGTTCTAAACCAATCACAAGCAAGCTTCAGCTCCGAAGTGTAAATATAGCCTCCGTATCGCTTTTCCGGAACCTTATTCCCAGGGTCTTCTCGGCTTTCAACATGGCGGCGGGTCGAGAGAAAACCCTGCACACCGCGAACTAAAAAGACCGCTGATTGGTGCATTTTGTCACATGAACTCTGATTGGTTTAAATGTCGAAAGAAACATGGTGGCTTGTGAAGAGAGCGGAAGAAGAACAGAATTCGGGTTTAATTATTTGCAAAATTGCAGCTGTCCCGTAAGAAGCAGCCACAGATTAACAAGCATAACAGTACAAAATAAGGCTTGGCTAAACTACAGAATACAGGGTCACTTTTGTAGAGGGTTGGCTGCAGTGGCTCTGCGGCTCCACAGTCAAATTGAAGAAGAGGCATATTTCACCCCAAGTAAGGGAATCCACGACAGTCTTGGATTCTGGATTCCACACTGTAGATTCCGGCATATTTCGCCCCAAGTAAGGGAATCCACGACAGTCTTGGATTCTGGATTCCACACTGTAGATTCCGGATTCCGGATTCCCAAAAGGGCTGGTTCAATTTTTTTTCTGTTTTAATCCTTTCCTTTGCATTTCGTTTTCGTGTTCGAATCGTGCTATATTGAAAGGGCCTTACAAGCTGGTTTTCTTTTTCTATTTACAAATTACGAGATTAAATGTGTTACATTTCTTTCAGAGTTTATGATATAATAATATGTGATTACTTCTTTGCGTACCTGAGAAAATGTAAAATCCAATGATCATATATTTGGCGTCTTTGAGGTAGGGATTTTTTTTCCCAATTTCAGGGCTCCCCGAGGTTCGATCATTCCTAAATGTTCACGTATATATATTTGATTGCTGCGTAATATAGCACCGGAATAAGCCGGTACAGTCATTACCTGCGAAAATCGAGCTGTAATTTGCAAGAAAGCAGCCTTCAAAGTTCGTGTCGGGTGTCATAGTTTTAGACAGCATTGCTACTACTATACTGTAGGTTATTGCTCTATAAATTCAAGCCCAAGATGTTATTCAGTTTATCGTTACACCGAAGATGACGGAGGTCCGTCGAAACATGTTTGCAAGTTCTTTCGGAACATCAAAACAGCATTTGAATTGAAACAAGAGGCCACATTCGGCCTAGCTATCCTCTGGCCGATTCCTATGTTTATACGTTCTTTTTAAGAAATGCTAGGATGAACTTGAATCATCTTTGCTAGTGTTTTCTTTCTTTTTGTAAAAGGTTGGTTTTAAGTAAATAAGTAAGAACTTCAAGTCAACGAAGCCCTAATGAAACAAGTTCGTAGATGTAAATATTATAGAAATTAAAGAGGATTAAAGGAAAAAGAACTTGCAATACCTTGAAGGTAAAAGTTCATAATAAGTTAAGTATTCCAATTTTATTTTGACAGCCTCACAAATGTTTGTTAACATTGGAATACTGACACTACAGAAGAAACAGGAAGTCATTTTCGCGAGCAAATGTATATTATAGGTCGAACATTTACTAATATAGTTTATACAATTATCCTGGAAATGTATATGGGGCGAAGGTTGGTTGAATGACAGATCATCACCCCTGTATTTTTGGCATGAAGATTCACTTTCACGTTTACTCCACAAATGGTGACATATTTTGGTAAATAATTGATTGTAAGATGCCTGTTTATACATAAGTCATGGTAGAACTTAGTTCCAATGTTCAAAATAGCAGCTAATGTATTAGAATCCCAGTAACTGCAGGGCTTGATGACAGAGTAACACAATGAATATAGTCACGGTGCCAGTGCAAAACACTGCTTACAAGGACAAAGGTGTTGTTTCCAGCAATATCAAGATTAATTTTAGCAATTTTTACTCCTATTACCTCAAATATATCACTGGTCTGATACAAACTTTGAATATAGTTCTTACAGATGGTACTTCTAAAAGGACAGATGTCCCTTGAGGGTGACTGTTAACACACATCTCTCCCATGAAAATCAAATTATTTTGAAAGTACCATAATTTATTACAATAGATTCCAGCAACAATGCATCCTACTGCTAAAACGAATGAGGTATAGTTTGAGCCATAAGCGATTCAAAAGCTCCAAACAAAGACATACACTAAGGGTAGACCTCAATTGCACTATTACCATGAACATTTCCAGTGTAGCTCTCACTGTAAGAAACCTGGTAGGTAGTATCAAACACACTTAACATTGTTGTTAACTCTGCCAACATCAAAAAAGACCTACCAGCTGACTGCGACAACCTTATAATTGATTACCAACATCCGTTATTTGTATTACATCATTAGGACAGTTAATCCCCCCCCCCCCCCCATTGTTGGGGTAAATTAAAGAGCTCAACTCTTCACAACACGCTGTTCTCCAACACTTTGACCGAACACTGTAACGTTGCCTTGGTTGTAAGGTGCTCTTACAGTTTTAATGGGGTCCACAATGCACAATGGGACCAGGGTTCTCCTTTACATAGAAACTTAGTTTAACCTTACAATAATTAACTCTATAGTTATGACTCCTGAAAAGTGACGAAGGCAAACACATATAAACAAAGAATAATTTTTAACTTTCTGCCTCTCTTTAAAACTTCTTCGATGCCACTTCGATTTAAATTTAAGATAGCGATGAATTTTGGATGATACTGGTGTATTTTTCCGAATTTTAAAAGAGACAAACGCTTTCAGCCTCCGATTCTTCTTCGACAGCCGCTTATGCTTTTTGACTGGTATTCCACTTGGTTCACTATCCCGTCTGGGCACGGCGTTAGAATAAATTCTTATTGTTGGTGTAAACAAACATCTCATAACAAGACCTGATTATAAGTTTCTTCATTAACTTTATTGGGGCCGTTTAATGATTGTGTACACCTGAAAGTATCCGTTTCACTTCAGGGAGCGAAATAAAATCTTCAAATGAATTAGAGACCGTTCCTGAACATCGTACATGTATACAGTACACTTAGTTATATCCTGCTTTTCCAATGACACCATTGCAAAGTACAATCGTTAACGTTTCCCTACGCCAATTTTCAAAACAAGTAATTACAAGAAACACAAAAATTATCACAAGACGGATTCTGATACATACTTCTTTTGCTTTCCCATGGAACTCGCGTGGTTGGATTTTCAATATGGCGGCAGAACAAGATAATGTTCGTTCTTGCGTCGATCAACATAATCCTGTAATTCTTGTAACCTCGCAACTTCTGTAATCTCGTAACTTCTGTAACCCATTAGCTCCTGTAAGATTCTTTTTGTGGTGTCTTGTGATGTTCGTGTTTGCCGAAACATCGTTTGCTTGTTTATCTACTAGTTTGACTTGGGCGGGGCTTAATCTGAAAGCCTTTTTTCCGCCGTTAATGGAATGGTGTAATGGAAACATCTCTGTTCACCCTCTGTTCATCGTACAAGTCGATGTCTCGAGGTGTTTTAAGTAATTTTAGGACTATTTGAGAGGAAGTACTTTTTTTTTTTTTTTGCAAAGATTAGTAACTTTTTGAGAAATAAAAAATAGTGCATATTAAAAGGTAGCTTTAAAATTAAAATTTGAAGTTTAGAATTGCGTGGGGGTCATTGAACGCTCTGTCAGTAATCTAGCAATAGTCTTCTTTTTAATCCCTTCTTTCAGCCTCTAAAAGAATTTCAATCAGTTCCCCCACCTTAAGGCGTTATTAGCTACCCTCCTGGTTCTGCTAGGCGTTATGATTTTAAGAAAACAGTTTAATTTTTTATTCTAAAGATTACCTAGGAAGGGTTACGTTTTTGCAAACGTTGGCCGTGTCGCACTTATGTTTCAACAGAATTTACTTCTGGAGGTAATGTGAAGTGCTATTTTCTACCCATGTAAACCATGTTACCAGGGTAGGAATTGAACCCACTACCTTCGGGTTAGATCACCGCCACTCTAACGACTGAGCATTTCCCAAAGTTCTCTGTAGGCTGCAATTCAATCATGACAGATAGAAGATTAACATAGGGGATATTCAAGGTTCATGACATTTACACTAGAAAAGCTGCCACTTAGCTGTGAAATGTCGGAAAAAAACCATATTTTTGGTGAGGGTGTACAAATGCACCTTTATTTAACGGCCGAATGATAAACCATTGGAGGGTTACAAAAGTTACAGGGTTACTGAAATTACAGGATTACAAAAGTTACGGGGCTACAGAGGTTAAGGGATCACAGTAGATTTACTGGGACAATACAGTTAAACATAGTAACGACAACATACGTAGTCTTACACATCTTACTTATTGTGGTCTTACACATAGTAACACTCGTTAAGTCGGGACAATATATGTAATCTTACGCGAAGTACTTACCAGCACGTTGTTGTATGATCACGTGATATGAAGTTGCCCGTGTTTGTTACCAGTCTTCCAAATTTTTGTTTTGCATCGTGAAATTTAATTTTGCATCGTGAAACGCTGTTCTGTTCTACGTAACTATTTTGTACCACGAAAGATTGTTGTGTATCCAGCTCAATATTGAGTTGTGTTTTGCCCTTGTGGGCCACCGTTATACTACGTACGCTAATCACTTCCAGACTATCACCAAGTAAAGCTCGGTTTCTTAACATGTATTTGGACATTGTATTACGTTTTCTCTCTATTTTTTATTGGGCTCATTGTCAAAGCGCAAAAAACTAAATTCGGTTACCGCTCGTTTGTAAAACTAGACACAGTGCAGTCAAAGCTGTATAAAGCTGAACTTGTTTGTTCTTCATTTCAAAATGTGATTCCTTAGTAATAGAAGTTGTCGTAAGATTTTCTTTTAACTTTTCGCAATTGTTCCCTACATTATGGTGACTCGAAATGTGCAATTAAAAAAGTACGTCACCAAGCTCGTTTGCCATTTAATCATTGCGACTTGATCTATCAAGGACAAGTTTGTTCCATCGGTTCACGCTAGGTTTTGCAGGAACAGGAAGTACAGCTTTGACGTAATTGAGCCGTGAAAATTGATCGTACAGCCTCTTAGCCGTACCTGAATACGAACGTGGCCTACGCTGTGTTATGCGCAGAACAGGATGCGCAGTGCAATACTAGGGAATCACCTTAACGGCTAAACCGATCTTAGATCGGTCTAATTCCCAAAAGCGACCTCAATGTGAACGAGGCCTTATCAGGAGCACATCTGGAGAACCAGAAAATATGAAAAGTCCGTCTGATCCTTGAGTTTCAGATGACTGAGAAATCGAGAGAGACTCCGCGCGTTTCTCACGCGTTGGCGCCTTTTAGCGTTGTACAACTAGGCTTATACAGCGCCCATGTATACAGATCTATACGATATTTTCGCCACGGACGACTTAGAAAACTTGCATATTGCGTTCAATTAAGATTATTGAGAAAAAAATTCAATCACTTGTCTGTCGATGTTTGCCGCCACGTTCAGTACAGTCCATAGACTTGCTTTTCCGACTTGCTACAAGTCGAC
Source organism: Montipora capricornis (assembly GCF_036669925.1). Taxonomy (NCBI): domain Eukaryota; kingdom Metazoa; phylum Cnidaria; class Anthozoa; order Scleractinia; family Acroporidae; genus Montipora; species Montipora capricornis. The sequence goes on from NC_090896.1 coordinate 6,319,779, forward strand.
CTACAGTACAAGTGGTTCTTATACACCAGTGAAAGAAAATTCCCCCCCCCCCCCAAAACCAGGGCCATAGCGGGAAATTGGAATTTGTCGTCTGTGAAACAGAGCCCCCCCCCCTCCACCCCTCCCCTCTGGGGAAGTATTTTTGGTCCAATGTTCCTGCCCTCGGGAACCTGTGAGAACAAAGAACGCCATATTAAAAGGTGAAAGGACCAAATTCAATGCTCTTTACAAATCTCCATTCTTTCAACTGCAAATTTTGTTAAACAGTACTCTTCTCTTGTTGCACATTGTGAACCGAAGAAACAACGTACTGTATGCAAAATTACCATGCGGCTTAAAAAAGAAACCGCTGATCCATAAGAGTACGGGCAGGAGCCCATCACCTGGTGCGTGCAACTTAGTTATTTTCGTGCAACGGCGTTTTCACAAGTAAGGCTATTTTTAGATACGCCTTTCCCGCGAATTAGTTTTCAAAAGCCAATTAGAAGCGGTGCATAATTAATAATAAACTGTTATCAATTATGCACCGCTTCTGACTGGCTTGTGAAAACTAATTTGCGGGAAAGGCGTATCTTAAAATAACCTTACTTGTGAAAACGCCGTTTCACAGACGCTGTATGGATATTGCACTCACCGGGTGATGCGCTCCTGGTACGGGCAATTTTTTGCGAGAGGGTGCGGTGAGCTATTTGCCCAAAAAATGTCGCAAGTTACCAAAATTTTTACGAAACAGTCGAAAAGAAACGAGGGTCATACAATGCACTAACATAGGCCTACATATCAAGTAAAAATATTCGTACATTTTAATCTATCATACGAGTTCATAAAGCAAGTTAAAAGAAAGAGCTGTCTCTGCTATTTCGATTACCGAAGATATCAGCGATACGATCTATGTCATTGTTGCTATGGTCCATGTTGGGTGGGCGGGGATTTACTTGACTGGTGCATTACCCGAGCGAAAAAAAAGCGAGCGAAGCAAGTCTATACAGTCCACAGATCGACATAAACGAAAAAAGGTTTCACAATCGACAAAAAAAATTAAAAGAAAACAAACTTTGAACTTTTATTCACTACCTTCAAAGCCACCTTCTTGGCTCCTGAAATGAAATTCTTGTAAAAAAAAAAAAGGTAGTAATGAGGCCTCATGCCGTTTTTCCTTTGACACGTATAAGTCTATCAGTCAGCTAAGAATTGGTATAAAGTTTCACAGCACAGCATTACAAGTACCTTTCTCTGTCAGTCTTTTCTTTTGTTTGTTTTGTTTTCCCATGACGTCTTTTCGAGTAGTAGACGAAAAAATCCGACAAAGAACAAATTTCTCAAAGCTATGTGGCGACGCGTCACGCGTATGCCGAGGATGAATGAAAAAGACACACACCGCGTCATTGCTCGTGATTACTTAGTGACAGCTGATTGTATACGGTTCTGACAGTTCCAGGCTAATTTATCAAAATTATAGACCACTTTCATAAATGGCGACCTCTTTTACATTCTTTTGTATTTATGTTAATTAGACCTCCTGGCCTGGCCTCATTTCGAAACAAACATTCTTTTGACCTTTCTGGTGTTAGTTCGTCGTAGTTTTAGTTAGCTACCAAAATTAGATTATCAAATTTCAAATTTCAAGTTCTTTTACCGTCTCAGCAACTTTCAGTCTACAAAGAATTTTCATCTAAAATGAAATTTACTTCTACCCGTCAGGAATTTATATTTTAAATTTCTTCAAAATTTCGGCATTGAACACCTCTATCTCGACATGCCAAAAATATGCATATCCCGTCTATTGGCACATGTCAAAGTATAAATTGTTCATAAGATGAAGAAATTACAAAATATTTCGAAATTCGAAAATATCCCCATTTTATGGCTCAAAAATAAATCTGAAAGCTCACTGGAGAGGAAGGCGAGAGGTAGTAAGGTGTGCAAAGAAAATCAAGGTCAACGCAGACTTTCTTTCTTTGGAATTGTTATTTATCTTTTCACTCAGGAAGAGCACTGGTAATTCGCAAGGTTTAATACGTTTGTCAAATAATTCTGTATCACGGGCGATCATGTACAAAGAGAGAAAACAAATTATGAGCAAGTCACTTGATAGCATCAGGCATCTTCTAAATGCGTTGTTTCGGTTGTAACAACAAACCAAGCCTTGCATACGGCGAGAGCTACTGAAATTTAAACTGACCAATCAGAATTCAGCGAGCGGGAAAAACTGTGCTATCCGATGTCACGCCAATTGTTTACATTCTGATTGGTTAGATCTGTGGACATTCGCTCAGCCTTCCCTTGTGACTCTCTTGACCGTCGCTTGTTTGAACTTAGCGAGACAGAAGTGATCGATGACGCATTGTTCTGACAATCAATTTGCCAATCCTCTTTATCCAGTTTATGGATTGGCCTAGCATGTGATTAACAACCAGGATCGCTTTTGAACTTTATTCAGTAGAAGAAGAAGACGTTGCTGAGTGAACATTTTTACGACGAAATCCCTTGGTTTGTTCAGCACTTTGATGTCCGATAACTGAGCCGTCTCTAACGAGTGTTGGGTCAATGACATTTGGTCGTCTGACCTTAGAAAGTTCTTTCACCCCTTGTTTGTGTCCACCATGATCGAACTTCAGGTGAAGCGCTATGCTGCTTTATGCCAACTTCGATGGCTTGTGATGAGCTTGCCTGCTGCCGAATTCGAAATTGTTGTTGTACTTGGGCAAGATTGGTCTTATCGGGTTGGAACTTAATAGTGAGGGGAACAATTTTTCGTTCATCTGCTGTGCCAAACAACGAATAATCCAGTTGGGTGTTCCACGTGCTTGGCGAGTCTTGCACGATCATCGTCTATCAAATCTGGAGTGGAGTGTTTTTTTCAATGATTACAACTTGCGATCGTTCTGCAAACATCTACGTAACACGCAGCACTTTTTTAGTGACTCAAGGATCCTGTTCTGCTGTTTCAAAAGGAGTTGTGCATTCTTGAGCAGTTTGTTCTTCAGTGCTGGTATTTTTTCGTTTGTTCCTTGTGGCGCAAAGTAACTTTGATGATTTGAAAGGACTTGAATCTGTACTTGAATCTGTACGTGAATTAGCGATTTTTTGTTAAGGAAACATGGCCAACAAGTGAATGGTACACAAAATTAGGAGAAACTCTTGGTTGAGTAGACAATACTTGTAGACATAATTATCTACCCAGTTTAAGTACTAAGCTCAACAAGTTGTTTGGCTCCACAAGTTTCATTTTCAGGCCAGGTACCCGAATTCACCCAGGTACTGGTACACTACCATAGTGTTCTTTGGAAATTGAATAGCTCCTTCAACACTTGGTTGCTTGAGAAGAAACTTGATGTGTTTGTTCTCTACATTGGTGAATGCAGCCACTAACTGTCCATTGTGGATAAACTCTGGACCAACTCTCCTTTCAATTTATTCTTTGTTCTTTGCAGGACATCAACAATGGTGTCCCTTGTAAAATGTTTAAGTTTAAAGGGTTTGTTAAAGTTATTTCCCATTTCATAGGGCACTGTGGTTGCCAGATTCACATTCAAACTTATCATGGAAACATAAATCAATACCAGTGAATAGACACTGAAAAGTCAGTCCCTTGAATTGTTGATAGAAAATTAATTTAAATGCATATATTTGAAACATCAAATGAGGAATTGTTTTTTTTCATTCCCACTTTGTGAACCTAAAATACATTGCTGCAGTCTGTTTATTGCTTGTTCATTCAGAGAACGCATGTTTTATGAGTTAAATGAGTCAATGAGTCAATGAGTCATGAGTCAATGGACTCACAGTCAATATCGTTCATTCAATGTCTTGAGCGCATCAAATTATTTAATTTTTAGGTATTGTGTCAGATCTCCATAGAGACACTATCTTTATCTAAAAACTTAACTGGTTGCTTTTTGGAGCCCTTTTGTGGCATATTTAGATAGGCAGGAAATGTTCCACATTTTATGGTAAATAGTTCTGCCTAGTTTTAAGGAATATTGCAGCCAAATCTAATTGAATATGAGACATTTTGTGAATTTAAAGACTATTAATATTGTTTGCACTTGTTTTAAAAGAATTATTTTAGGGTTGGCACTCAAAAGTGTTTCTTCAATAATCTTACTCTTTAAAGATTGCCTTGGGAGAATTGGATTAAGGCTAGTTTTTTCTTTTAGCTTCTTTCCCCAGTGCCCTCTGAGAATGGAGTAGGTTTGGTTTTGCCCAATGTTGAAAGGGGACATAGTCCCTGGTGTTGTGGTCTAACCTAAGCTGGACGGGGGCATCTTTCACTTCCATAAAAATTAATTGTAAACTGCGTAACAAGCAGTCTGGCTAAAGTCCTTCACAAAAGTATTGTAAAATTAGTCCTGAAAAGCCCCGTGAGGGAGAGACTAATAGCAAATCATTGTATCTCATTGTATGAAACAATGCCTAAACCAGCTGCAAGGAATAGCTCATGGTGCTTTTTTACAAACACGGGCATGAGGGTGCTTGTAAGCATCTGAGCATTGTTTTGCATGCTAAAGTGTTGTTATAAATAATTTATTTCTCTAAGAGAGTCTTCTTTTCGTGTCGGTCATTCAAAAATTGTTGGAGCTGTTGGATGAAAGAGGCAGAACATTTAATGAGGCCCTCCTGGGGAGAGGGGTCCTTGTTCTCTTAAAATATTTGCTTGTATTTCCTTGTTCCTCAAATTACTTTCAGACTTGTTCCCAGCTTTTTCATCCCTAAAATTTAAAATTCACGTGAACGCTATTTAGAAGACCAGGAAACCATTTAAAACATTTTGTGGTATTTTTTTTTGTCAACAAATTTGGGTTGTCGGCGAGCAGAATTCGAACGTAAGCTGTTGTGCTTTGGCTGTTATTTGTGCTTTTTCTAACTATTCTAAGACGAATTCAGGCTGGTATTTTCGAATCAAGTGTAAGAAGACGGCAAAACCATAGTAATGTATTTAGTTGTGCTGACTTTGCGAATAAACACTTTGGTAACGTCCTTTCGACGGGATAGATCCACAACAATGTCATTTACGCACAACCGAAATGCCCTGTTTCACGTGAAAGGGCAAATGATTGACAGGATAGCACGGTTTTGACTGCCGCGCGCACTGCGGGCGCGGGTTCCGTATGCAAGGTGGAAGACAGACGATATATTGCTCCATCCTATAGCATTGGAAGGGGCTGATGAACCGCGGAAGCGAGACGAAGAAAGAAGTGGTTCGACTTTGTAAAATCGAAGCGTGCTCATTGGGAGTCCACGAAGTTTGTTGTTTGTTTGTTATTTATTTGTTTGAGCAGGTTGAAGTTTTGGCAGCTATTAAGCTGATGTCGACCTGCTATACCCACCCACCCATATACACACAGAGGACAGCCACAACACCGGGAACTTTATCCCCTACTCTTCTCGAATAGTGTGTGGGTTCTTTTACGTCCCACAGGGAACTAACGAACATGGAAGTTATTTGTGAGACGGGACCTCCGGCTTATCGTCCCTATCTGAGAAGACTTGAACGTTTAACCATTTGCGGATGTAATTACAAAGGCAGCACTTTCTCCTCAGTTATTTAAAGACCCTGAGTGTTGGTCCGGCCGGAGTCGAACTCACGACCTCCCGCATGCCAGCCCGTTGCTCAACCAACTGAGCCACCGGTACTTGGCCGCGTGCTCAAAACATTTCCGAGACGACCATTACGAAGTGATGTTCCATGGATTGACAAACGTCAATTATCAAAGAAGACTACAGAAAGAAATTGGTATTTGCGTCTTCCCAACGATCCACGCGCCTTGTGTTTCAGGGGAAAGTAAATCAGAAAGCAAGCGAGCTGAGAGGAAGGTCATAGCTAGAGTCATCGCTAGACTCATTGCTAGCATCGCTGGACGACATAATGAGTGCATTTGAATATTCGAACCTTTGTTGAGTCAACTAAAAGTTCTTTAGACGAAAAACTAACCTTGTGAACTCCTTGTTAAAAATGCACGCATGCAGGCCGCCATCTTGGATGATACGTGACGTCATTGAGCTCAATCTGAAGTTTTGCGGGAAGTTGGAGCACACAAAGTCTTCCTATTCCAGTCATGTCTTTTTGTTCAGCAACATAAATTGCTCAAATAGGTCAGACGGACGAAACACCGTTTATGTTGTTCACATTTCCGAGAGAAAAGTTGCATCAGGTGAGCTCAATGACGTCACGTATAATCCAAGATGGAGGCCTGCATGTGTTTATTTTTGACAAGGATTTCACAAAGTTAGAAAGCTATTTCAAGATTGAAATTTTGGTTAAAATCTGTTCATCTCATGGACTTTCTATTAATCGATAAAAAAAGAATTGTCATTTTGGAGTGAAATTCTCCTTCAATACGCTTTATCCCACACAGAAAACAACTGGACAGTCGCTGGAGGGACGCTTGCCATGGCCTGAAATGACGTCACTAATCCCATTCTCCCGTATGCTCGGTCGTGCTCTCAACAATGCCAACTTTAAAAATTTATAACAAATTTGGGTTTTAACGGAATTTACCTGAAAAAATCAGGTTCGAACCCGTGACCTTTGCGATGCCAGTGCAATGCTCTACCAACTGAGCTATGAAGCCACACAGTTTTCGCTCTTTAGAAAATGCATACTTTGAAATGTGTAAGCCTATCAGTTATGGCTTATGGTTTTTAGCAATTGAAGATTCTTTCTCCGATCTAACTTAGTAGAGAAGTCAAAGTAAAAGGATAAACTCTTTCTGTTAAAGCGTCTTGACAAACGTACATGTTACTAGTGCGCTCAATGGCGTGGACTCGGTGCAATAGTCGATAACTATTTAATTTTCATATATCTGCGTGGTGATGAATAGCAACCAATATGTACTCTACTCACGCTGGCAAGTTTCTCCTGTCCAACCGCTCTCACAATGGCAAGTGAAGTTTCCGTCACCTTCGTTGGTGCAGTTTCCACCATTAAAGCATGGGCTGGAATCGCACGGCCTTATCTCTGAAAAACGAATGCCAATGCAAACTTTTTTTTTTTACTTTGCAACACTTTAAAAGGCAGGAACGGAAATGGGGCAAATTTGCAATTAAGCCGCTCAGTTTTCACCTTTTTTGTGAAAAAAGTCAAAAACAGCCATTCTAAGTACGAAATGCAAGGCCACCCTCTTCCACAGACAGGAGGTCTTATGGACTTTTCATGTCTCCACTTCTCTCTCTCTCTCTCTCTCTCTCTCTCTCTCTCTCTCTCTCTCGTGCCCCCTCCCTCCCTCCCTCCCTCCCCCCCTCTCTCTCGCCCTCCCCCCCCCCCCCCCCTCTTTCTCTCTTTAATTTAGAAGTTTGTATACTACGTATGTGATCCGCGAACTATGTTGCCTTGTTTGAGGACCAGTATTACTGGGGACAAGTTGTACATCTAACTAAATAGGAGTGGCGCTAACCCCAGCCGTAAATACGGTAGGAGCTATTGAAAAAGGAGCCTTTGGGTTGCCTCTTGACTTGAGTTTTGTTGTCATGTATATTTGAAGGAAAAAAAAGCGGGAACAGAAAAATTCAACCAGACTTTTGCTCTCCGCAGTAACTCAGCCTTAAATCTCTCATAGAAAAATACCTTGACAGCCATAGAGCTCCACTCTCATTGAAAACCAGTTCCACTTTTTTTTTCCTTTCATTGGTCTGATGCGAATGTAGCGTGATGTGATTGGTTGGCTCAGCTCGTTGTAGACCACCTTATCTCGATTTTTGTTTGCAATGAAGACCTAATTGATAACAAACAAACAAACAAACAAACAAACAGAAATCGTCATATTTATAAAAATGTAAAATTTAGAGAAATAGATATAATTTGCACTACTAAATTACCAATAACTCCTTTTTGAGGGCATGCCCAACATTGTAGACCTGGTTAAACAAAACGTTGCTGATTCTAATTTGTATTTGGTTCAGCCTTTTTCGGGAACGGGAATTTAAAGGTTTCAAGACGCGGAGAGATTTTTTTAAAGTCATCCATGGGATAATTTTGATCTTATCGGAATGCAAGAGAGATTTTCACAATTCAAGGTTTTACACGTCGTTCAAAACTTCTCAGTTAAGCCAATGCAAAAACTTTCACTCTTTAATGGACCATTAAGCTCGTGTTAACGCAAAAAATATAATTGTAAGTATGATTAACAAAAAGATTCCATATTGCCTTGCCTCTCTTCAGTAATAGATCACAGATGACGTCACAAACTTGACTTGAGGAGCACGACAAACATGGAATCTATCTGTTTTATACAATAAATAATTATATGGTTTTAATTGTGACGTCAGCTTTGCGTCCGTCCTCTGATAGATCATAGATGAGAACCAATCAAAATGCATGCATTGTTTAGCTTATTATAAAATTACCACTGATGTGAATCAGTTGAGTGTCAGGTTAGCAGTTTGCGAATCCAGTTCAGTTAAAGCTCTCACCTTTTTAGTGGCTCCTCCATCGTTATAATACTGAAAGTTCACACCATCATCACTGTACATCAGTTTGTATTTCTCAACCCATCTGGGTCTTCCTCGGTAATCAGTTCCTCCTTGTGTTGCTATCCCCGACACGTTTCTGTTTCCGCTTCCCAAATCAACCTGGAACCATTGCATGTTGTCTTTCAAGCGAGAGGACCAAGATCCTACTTCGCCTGACGATAATTTGTAGTTAAGTCTTCCTCTTGACGCCGGGTGTTCAGATTCGCTTGACGAAGCAGTAATTTGGTCGTCTTTTATTTTGCCACTTTCCATTCCAAGAGCCATGTTGCATTCTAGCGAGTGAAGAAAGAAAGAATGAGTATTTCTCTAAATGATAATGCAACCGGACAAAACATACTTTTATTAATTTCCTTTACATTTGGAAAAAGCTAAACCTCTCGCTACCAAAATTTATAGACAGCAGTTAAAGGATTTTAACTCGTGTTTTACTTCCCGTGATCCGCCAATACTAATTTGTCATAAGAGGAATGAATCAAGTAGGCTATGCATTGTTCACGAATGCAGTGCACAAGAAGTCTCTGCAACGCTGGATAGTGAGCGTAAGTGATATTTAGCAACTATTCACCGAAGTGGAGGTGGCTAGTGGTGGACATTTACCTCTCCACTGAGGTGAATAGTTGTTTTAGTATATACTAAAACAGTGAGATAATATAGCACAAAAAGTTTTTGAAACTTGGAGTTCAAATTCCACTCTTACAAAAGGATTAATTTGATTTCTGAGCTCTCAAAATTAATTGTGAACAGTTGTTTTATTATATACTAAAACAGTGAGATAATATAGCACAAAAAGATGATTTTATCTCGTGTCTTCCTGTAAAGATTACAACATTTTCGGGCGCAAATTTCGCGCGAATTGCTCGGTAATGAATAGCAAAACGTATCCGGAGTTTGAGTAGCCAATGCAATAACCTCGCGCGTTCAACAATATCCTCTGTTTCAGGATATACTTAACATACAATATCAGCGAGGTTGCTACTTTCTTTGCTAAGGGGTTGCCAAGGGCTGTGTCACGAAATTTCGCCAAATTCTGCCGCTATTGGGAATTGGCAAGCAAACTGAATCAAGCGAAACGTAGAAGTAGTTTCTTAAAACATTGAAGGAGGGTTTGAATAAAAGAGCAATACAAAAAGAGACAGGGATGGGCGAAATTGAAGGAGATTAAAATGGATTGCAATTGTGGTTTTTGACAGCTGTTCAGCTTAACAGTTTGTTCAAAGTTTATCTCTGATGTTTAAATGATGTATGTTCGACAGAAACGTTTTTCTTACCAAGCTTTGAGTTTTGTTAATGAAAACTATTTTTTTGTTACGTTAAACGACTTCCAAATGTCACTTGTATAATTATTTAAATCTTTGGATTTATCTACGTTGTGGCCAGCGGAGACGACTTTATTCCATGCAAGAAGCAAACTTCTCTTGAACCAATTAATACAAGTGCAGCCGTAAATATTGAGGTAGAATAACTCTCCCTTACTTTCGCATTGATCGCCCTTCCAGCCAACCGCACAAACGCATCTGTATTTTCCATTTTTCATGTCGATGCATTTCCCTCCGTTTAAACAGGGATTCGAATCACAAGCTTGAAAAAAATAAAAAATGTTAAGATAATTCAGTCGACAGTTTACAGTGGTAAAAAAGAAACAAAAGTAACTTTAAAGACTCTCTGTTTACCGAGATGCACAGCACGCAGACAGGGAGGTTTCGTATAATATGAAATCTCCATTTCTCCGTCGGTGGTTTTTTCCTTCTTTAAATCATTCGTTATCGTAGACGTCTAACGGATTTGTTCTTGCTTAGTGCTTCTTATTACAGCTACATTATCATAGTTTATTAGGGACGAGATATTCGCAAGCTTCGTTCGTGGGCCCAGTTATCGGCCAGCGGGCCCAGTTCTCGGTCGCAAAAGAGTGCGCTCGATTCCTCAAAAAAGACAACGCTTTAATACCATCTTTGTTGTTAAGTCACTAATAAGGCTTGTGTTTGATATTTCGACCACAAAGTATTCTTAAAGAGCTTTGCACACCTAGTTTTTCTCTTAAGTGCAGTCAAGCGAGGCTAAAAAAGAGTTTGGCATTTCAAAACGGGGTTACGTCAGAACTCATGGTTTAATTCATATCTACTGTCAGAACTTGCCACCCCATTACAGCTTTATTTTTACAACTGATTTGACACGAAAACTCCATACAAAGCTATGAGCGCTTTTTCGTGTTGACGGCGAGCAGGGTGGCAGAGAATAGGCAATTACGCAAAAGTACGGAAATATTGAGGAGTGAATTTAGGTCAAAGAATAAAACAGGCCAGCAAAAGTTTATAGTTAACAGATAGCTTTATCACTCTACGTTCTTTATGCCAAGAATTTGGGCCTTCTATACGGATAAAATATAAACTTGAATTAGACAATGTCATTTGAGTAGCCGTAAACAAACACGTTTTCAGGGAATCCAAATTCACCTACCATCACGTCACCTCGACGTGCTCACAGTATGTAGTAGCTGTAAACTTAAAACTCGGCAGGACGACAGAAAAGGAATCAAGCTACCTTTATTCAGATTCATTTGTGGCGCGAAAGATAAACGTTGAACAAAAAGTGGCCGAGAACTGGGCCCCATACTGTACCCAAGTTGTTGTGTGACCGTTAACGGCAGCGTTTGCAGCAGAGCCTTAGTGAACAAATTTGCCAGGAAGAGTAAATTCAATGAATAGTATATATATGTTTTTTTTTTTCAAATTGTCAAAGATAAAACCAACGAGTACTTTTACCAACAACGGAGATCGGTATTGAATGTACTTTATTGAAATTTGTTTTGTACATATTTATTGCGACGGGAGCCGCGTTATTACAGGTGACAAAATCAATCCGAAATACCCGATAACATGTTATAAGTCCAAGAGCGGCAGCGGCGCTTTATTCATTGCAAATTTATTTTTTATTGGACAGGCCAGCGTTTCTAGTATTCGTTTGTAGCTTTTTATCGCTTATTTCTCTCCTAGTCGTTACTTCAAGGCGAATGAAAATATAAACAAAGGCGCGTAAAGCATCTCGGTAGACAGAGAGTCTTTAACGATAAAACAAGCATGGAGTCAAATGAGAAAGAAGTATGTAAGGTTTTGAAAGGTTGATGGATCTCCTACCCCTCCTTTCCTCTTTGCTTAAGACGTCTACAAAAACTAAATGTCGATTATTCAGATTATTAGAAAACAATATCCTTTTCGCGATGAAATGTCAACCTACCTCCACAAATTTCAGCCAAAGCGGATACCTCATTGAGCAATTTCTTGATCTTCGTTATTTTATCCCTCATCTCATCTTTTGGTCCTTCCACACTGTCTGCTACATAATCGAATCCTCTTTGGTACTTCTTGATTCCAACCACGGATACTTCATCGAGCATTTTCTCGATCGTAGTTATTTTATCGCTTATCTCATCTTTTGGTCCTTTCACACTGTCCGCTATATAACTTAAGTTTCTATGGAAGTTCTTGATTCCAATCCCTGTAACGGGCACAAATACTCAGGGTTATACCTTTTAAAAATATAGAGAATACTTTTTTAAAGCCTTTACCGGTGACTCTTTCTTGGAACAATCGTGAGAGTTTGAGTGGACCTACAAATGTAGATATTGTTAGATGGGACAATGTTACGCAGGTTTAGGTTCTATGATACTCTCAATATAAAAGCACAATTCTGATTGGTTATAATTGCTAATTTAATTTGTAATAATATAATCAAATATACTTAAACCTCGATGAAGGTCCTACAAAGTTGAATTATTACATTTTGTTTCTTGAAGTTCAAATTCCACTCTGACAATAGGATGAATTTGATTTCCGAGGTCTAAAAATTAATTCTATTACGCTTTGTAAATAGCCAGTTGATTGTTTCCGGCCTCTCAGTTGGGGTTTTATTATTATTTTTATATGGAATCGTTGATTCTAGATTATTACACCCCAGTGCCTCTCCCTAAATTAACAAGTAAAATGGACTTTTACTCTTAATATGCGCAAAAAAAATACCCAGGTCTGATTGGTTAATAGAAATGCAGTTTTCAGTTAACACCGTGCAGAAAAGGGGTAACTCAGCGCATAAAGAGGTAATCAAATAAACAAAGTATTCTGACTTGTCAAGAAAGTCATAGATAGCCATTCAAATGCACTCGAAATCATGTGATTGCCTATTATCCCATATCAAGAATACCATATATAATACCCTTTGTTTGTCCCTCTAAAATTTTGCACAAACATTGTTTTTATTTTCTCTAGGGACTTATAATGGTCCCAAGAGAAACTGGAAACAATGCTTATGCAAAATTTGGGATGGACAAACAAAGAGTATTATGGTATTTTTGATATTGCCCAATACAAACAAAGTGTGCAAATTTGTACCAGTTTGATAAGGGAAGGGTTTGGTTTCCTAACTCGTTAAATGTGAGATAAAATTGGTTATTTTTTTCCTTTCTTTGCTCCGAGAGGTTTTTCTTCGAGTATTCCGGTTTTCCCCTCATAGAAAGCCAAAGACGTTTAATCGTTTCAGGATTTACTTAACAGAAGCTGATTTTTGTAGGTACCACTCATAATTAAGGTTCAGTTAGCTAATGTTCATGGCAATTTTGCAAGGCTGTTGTGAAAAGGAGGTGAAGGATTTGTTGGTTTAGGGACTTATCAAAGTAAAAGAAGCAAGAAAAAAAGAGCGGTTTTCTAAATGAAAGTTTTCAGTAATTTCCACTTCGTTTGTAAGGCACCCGCAGCCTTTTGTTCAAATAGATAGGTCGACTTAAGATATCTGAAAAAGCCTTCTACCTTTGGTAGCGTTTTATTGTTTTTACAAATCCAGATATCATGTCTTGCTAAAAGGAGGGAAAAATTCATTTGACAGTGATTTTTGGAGGAGTTTGGCATCAAACCTAATGCTATAAGAGACGAAATAAAGCGTTGTATTAAGAAGGTCCAAAAATCGGTCACTCTGGGACAGGACCAAAAGAGGTGACTACGTTTTTCTGGTTCATCTTTGCAAAAGGAGCAGTTTTGGTCGTCTTGTAGGCCGATTTTAACTACGAATTCGTTAGTTGCTATTCGTCTGTGCAAAACCTTGAACTGGAATTCGAGAAGTCTTGTGCTTGTACAGCACTTAAAAGCTAGTTGGTAAGTACCATGCCAGTTAATACATTCTTCGTCTTCTATGCCGCATTCCGTTACCCATTTCATTTTTGATCTTCTTGATGAGACCAAGGGCAACTGGTATAGAGCGTTTATGACGTCACGGTGGCCAATGTTGGTGTTCCAAATATTATTCAGTCTCGATCTCGTCCTACAATATGGGCGATATGAGCGGTTTCAGAGTGAAAACAGAAAATGAAAGATTCTCTGTTGCATGCTTACGTTGTCGTCAAAACCTCAAATTTGGTGATTTCACGTCGTCGTTATGCAGAGGACCGCAAACATACCTGCTAAAATCAGTTCTGCACGCACAGCACGATTATTTATGCTCTTCTAACCAATGATATTATTCTTTTGTGGCGATGTCGTAGTCGTAGCAGTGGTCGTTTCTTAAACTCCCTAACATCTGAGCAACGATGCTCTGAAAATGCGAAATTTTACAAAGAATGCGTGGAATCATTAGCGCTTTTACCACACAACAATTTCTTAGTTTTTGATGGCTAATAATTCGCTTGATATCAAAGCCAAATTGCTTTAAAGGAAAAGTACGGTCTAGAAAAAGTTTCTCTGAATCGAAATTTCTTTACCTGTATTGTCATACTTGACCACTCACTTGGACTAAATGTGTTTAAATAGCCAACAATAACGCTTCAAAAATAGGCACATTTAAATTGAAATCCACCATCTTCGTTTTTGCATATGCAAACGCGGCTATGACGTAAGCAATAGTCAAGGGTTTCTCCGGATAACTAAATGTATTTGATGAAAAGAAGAAAAACACAGGTGAGGAGAGCAATACTTTGTAGACTTGAATCTTAATCCAGAGGCTAAACTGTATTGATGTTGGCTCCACCTCTGAACAGATTTACGTCGTGGTCGATTCAGGGGTCGATCGAGCAATTTGTGTGACTAGTTTCCACCAAAATAAATTTGTCAATGAGACTTAAAATCGAATGACGTAGCCCTGAGCTTGCCCTCCCCTCCCCCCCGGAAGATTTTTGAAACTTGGATGCTCTATATTGCAATCTGGTTCATATTTGGAAATATTTAGGATCAAAACAAGTATAAAAATTTGCTTTAAATCCACAAAATTTAGCAATTTTTCTTGGCAAACACGTACTAAAAACTATTTTATAAAAATAATGTTCAACATATCATAGGTGTTACTACATAAGAAGCAGAAAGCTTATCTAAGTAACTATTCTAATTATATCACATTGTCCAGTCGGGTATTAGCCATATAAATGTTTCCAGGCTCCTCTGGCTCTACCCCTGAAGATTCGCAGCCATTTACGAGCCTAATGGTGTCGCAGTCAGCTTGTCTTTATACTTGGGATTTTTGGATTTGCCTCGTGGAACTGGTGTTTCATATTCCATGGGATTTCTTTAGTTTTTTCCATATTTTTTTCTAAGAACGAAGATTTTAGTGTAAAGATTTTTCATCTTTATTATTCCCATTTTTAAGAACGAATAATTTTCATGGTCAAATATTTATTCATCCCTCCTACTTGATTTAGTTTTTTGTACATGTACTATCTGACTGTTTCTGAGATTACATTTTAAATTTCACACAGAGTTTGTTTCATTTGTTAACCTTACTTTGGGGTTGAGAGTTTGCTTTGTGAACATCTCCCCCTCATTTTACAGACTAACCATAACTTTTGTCTATGATTTTCCCTCAACTCACCATCCACACACACACTATTCCCCAAAACTACCTACTGATTAATGAATGTTTTAATTAGTAGAGAGAAACCCCTTCTTGTAAGGCGGATTCTTCTATAAACACCAACTAAGACAGCCACAAAGGTTACTAACCGGTAGGTTATCTGCTGCATCATGTATTCATATTAAACAAAAAGCCATATAAATATTTCTAGGCTCCACCACGAGGAGGTTCCCGACCTACAAGCCCAAGGCAAAAGAAACTGTTTTGTACCAGAGTTAGTTTTAAATTCAAAGTGAAGAAAGGTTCTTACATCACCACTGTTGATACAAAACTCCGGAAGGGCTTAAAAATTTCCTTGGAGATTGCTGTCATCAGGGTTGTCATCTCGTTTCCCCCTCAACTTTGACCACAAAATATTACAGTTTTTACAGTCGATTTCGTTTTCTCTCGATTTTCATCGATCTGGGCTTGAATCAACCGGTTTAACTGCTGGTCAGTGGGGTCGGTTTGCCTTCTCATTGCAGCCAAGAAATTCTGCATTGCCATGACAGAAAATTTGTGAATTTCTGACTTTCCGCTCGAATGGCTGTCGAACCTTCCACGCGCCGTCATCCAAAATGTAAGCGGGGATCGAAACAGTTTCTCTAATTTGGCACCATTTTTGCCACACTTCATTCCGAAATTAAACAGATAGTAGACCTGGCTTGCAGGCGCTTTCAATAAACCGAAACTTTTCAGCGCCGGTAAACGAGTTAATGACTCTCTACATGATACCGATATCAAACGGTGAACAGTCTTCCTTTCGACAAACAGGCTCCCTTGAAAGTAGCGACGCCATGCACGTCGCTCAGATCGATTAGTTCACGACCAATGCACGGAATCGCAGCAGCCAATGAGAACAGACTTTGACTGGTGCACAATTATGGTCAGCCAATGAAAGAGAGTTTTGACTAGTGCACAGGAAACAGTAGAAAATTTGCACTAGTGCACATAAATTGAGCAGAGATCTACGGAGGGGAAGGGGGAAGGGTTGAGGACTGGGCTCAGTGAAACTCAAGGCGCTGGTCCGCTGGAGGCTGGCCAAAAAAATGCAGTGCAGTTGGAATTTACAAATTCTGTATTATAATTAAACACCTGGGACGAATTGGCATCTTGCGGTTGAGACTTTCTGGCATGGTTTTCTTAGGTTTTTTAAAATCTCTTAACGATTCTAACTAGTTTCTGGAAACTAGTTGCACTAGTCTGTATCCACCCCTGGTCGTTAAACAGGGTTTTATATGTGAGTTATGCAGGAGTTTTACAAAGCGAAAGAGAGCTTGCAATGCTATCCCGCGCTCATTGCTGTGAAATAAATGCCTGGAAATCAAGTTTAATCTGTCTACCGTGGCTTTCTACGAGATCTCTGTTACAACTTCAAAACGAACGATCGATTTATACATTTCCATCAAATGGTAAGAGTAAATCGTTTCAGTAGTTTCTATACTGCTAACAAAATTTAACCACAGCGCATAACAGTGAAAGTCGTCTATACATGGCTTGGTTCAGTTTTCTCGCTCCAATATAATAATATTTTGGACTAGTTGACTGAGATTTCCGTATGAAGCGAATGTCACCAAGACCAATATTCATATACCTGAAGATCCCGCTTGAAGTCCTCCTTGGTAAAATGACAGACCCCAACAGACAATATAGCAGTCAGGTTTTCACGTTTAAGGAATCCATCCACGTTTTATTTCATTTTATTTAACTTTTCTTTAAATTTTAAATTTCCGTTGTAAGCTTCGGTTTTTTTAATTTTTATATGTGTTCCCAAGTCTAGAAAAACTGAAAAACTGACATCAATTTGTTTTTTACCATACCAAAAAGGCAGAGGGGTCAAAATTAAGTCAAAAAAACGAGAAGAAAGCGAGACAAAAATGCGCGAAACTTCAATCTGACGCAAGTAATATCGCGTCATTATCGCATAAATTATAAATTTATGTGTCTGTCCGCTTATTGACAATAAAAATTAGTTAATGAGCGCGCGAGAATTTTTGCAGTCATTGTAAAAATATAAATCGATCGTTTGTTTTGAAGTTGTAACAGGGATCTCATAGAAAGCCACGGTAGACAGATTGAACTTGATTTCCAGGCATTTATTTCACAGCAATGAGCGCGGGATAGCATTGCTAGCTCTCTTTCGCTTTGTAAAACTCCTTGGCCCGGTTGTTCGAAAGCCGGTTAACGCTAATCGCAGATTAAAAATTTACCAAGGAGATTATTTCTCTACTGCCAAATGTTGTACAACGCTGATATTTGGCAAAATTTTACTTTAGAGGAAGTCAATCTTGAAAACCAAAAATAACCAAAAGAAACTTCCACCGAAAAGTTGAAAAAATTAAACCAAAGTTTACGCTAATCCTGGATTAAGTTAATCGGCTTTCGAACAACCGGGCCCTGTATATAACTCACAGATAAAACCCTGTTTAACCACTGCGAGGTAAATCTGCTCAGAGGTGGAGCCAATATCAATACAATTTAGCCTCTGGATTAATTAAGATTCGAGTCTACAAAGTATTGCTCTCCTCGCCTGTGTTTTTCTTCTTGTCATCAAATACATTTAGTCATCCGGAGAAACCCTTGACTATTGCTTACGTC
The DNA here is from genome assembly GCF_036669925.1 of Montipora capricornis. Lineage (NCBI taxonomy): Eukaryota > Metazoa > Cnidaria > Anthozoa > Scleractinia > Acroporidae > Montipora > Montipora capricornis. Next base: position 6,337,710 of record NC_090896.1, read on the forward strand.
ATAGCCGCGTTTGCATATGCAAAAACAAAGATGGCGGATTTCAATTTAAATTTGCCTATTGAAGCGTTATTGTTGGCTATTTAAACAACATTGGCCCAAATGAGTGGTCAAGTATGACAATACAGGTAAAGAACTTTCGATTCAGAGAAACTTTTTCTGGACCGTACTTTCCCTTTAATGAGATAAACTGTTAACGATGATATCATCAAAGATCACTCTATACCAGTTGGTTTCATGCCCTACCTTCTCTCTATTCCTGCTGCTAGATTTTTGTAGTTAGAGAGTTATATAAGAAGAAAGGTGTAGCCATGCCTCGATAGATAATGTAATAAAGAAATAACTTCTTGAGGCATATATGTTTCTAATCGGTTAAATACTTCAAACGTTTCGCCGTTTAGAGCTTCGTCAGTGAATGAAGATTATAAGTACAAGATTGGTTTATGTAAAAAAAACTTAGTACAATAGCTCATTAATTTGATGGTGTTAATCTAGATTTAGAGCTCGTCCATTGCAACCATTCATAACGTTCTCATGCTTGCGGATTTCTAGCGCTTCAATGATCTTACGCACGCTTCAATCTTTACGCTTCAATGATCTTACGCACGCGTAAGTTAGTTATATATATATATATATATATATATATATTTCATGTCTTAATTCAGTGATAAAGCAATGAATTGGTATAGCTTATATCTGTTGTTCAAGAATTTCTAGAAATACAGGGATATTTCTTAAACAGCTTAAGCAACTTTGTTATACTGTAATCTATCCATATAAATCTATGCTATATTTCCTAGGGCAGCGCATCTACTTCCAACTTAAAGAAAATTCAGGTTAAACAAAATCACATTGTTCGTCCGATATTTCTTAACATCTTGTATGCTAAACACACTGAAAGTGTTCTTCCATTATTAAACCTACTAGATTTACTCCCTGTCGAAAACATCGATGGCACAAAAAGCAATTACCAGTTAGTTTTTATCAACACTTCCGCGATGCCAGCCGTCCTCATTCATATAATACAAGATAGGCATAAGACCAATTTCTATAAAGTACGTTTTAGTACAAATAGTGATAAATGAACTATATCGGCTACGGCTGTTTAACTGTGGCAGGAATTACCCACTGAACTAAATCATATACAACACTTTAATTTCTGTAACAAAGTAAAACAATATTTGTTAATCAAGCAAATTAATTATTACAGTCAATAGTTTGAGTGAAATATTCTTTTCGTAGTTTATTTTGTTTCCGGTCTGTGTTTAAGTGTTGTGTGGGTGTTTTGTTGTTTTGCTTTGCATGTTTTTTTTTGCTCCTGATGTCTTCATATTAATTAAACTGAATCAATACAAGACTAGTATCTAGCTCGGAAACCTTAACGGTTTATTTAGACCATGGCTAAGCAATTCCTTACCCGTTATGTATTTTTTGGTTCTTTCTGTTAAAAAATTACCTCAAGTCATGTAACTAAATTAAAATTACAAAGTGAAATGTAAATAAAGGGTGTGTTCCTTTCGGCGAATCCAAAAACCGATTTCTGATCTTGAAAAAGATTTCGCATTCCTTTCAGCAAATCCAAATCCGGATTTGTTTATCTATCGAATCATTTTTGAAAAAAGATTCATAGGATTTGAAATCCTTAAATCTAAATCCACAGGCGTTCCTTTCACAGGGGATTTGAAATTAATCACCTTTAACAGCGGTTTTTCCAGCGGGAGCATATAGACCCTTTCGGCAAAACGGTGCATGATGTGTAATCAAGATAATGTGCATGATGAATCTATAGACATGGAAGTGAGAGTGACCTATCAAAGTTTTTTCCTGAGCTGGTTTACGAACAAAGACTAACCGTTTGTCATAAAGTTTTCTCGATCAAATCAAGGTAAGTGTTTAATTCTATGCTTATTTACCAGTATGAGTTGAATAGAAGCTATTCGAGTCCGTGAAATGAATTGAAGAAGATTTATCATGAACATGCCGAAATGCGGACAGTCAAGTAATTGAAGCTTCGTTGTTCGAGTCAAAACATTTCTTTTCGAGTCAATTTTATCACTTTTCGAGTTATCTTTTTTTCTCTCAGATGGAAGATATGGCTTTCGAAGATTTTCCGGAGTAGACCGTTGGTCAACTTCAGTTTTATTTCAGGACGAGGAGAGGAAAATCGACAACAGAAAATAAGAAATATCTCGTTGCACGCGCTCTCGTCGTTTTCGAGTCAAACGACCCGATTGTTGATTGCTCAAAGGATATTTCCAATCGGCTCGAAAGAGGGTATAACAGAATTCAGAGTAAGTGTGGTATTGAAAATCCACGAAATCTAGATGTAAGCGATCTGGCCGCTTTTGGCACAAATATTCCTCTATATTCTCCGAAACAAAGGCCTTTGACACCGATAAGGCACGCAAAGCCTACTCTTATTTTAAGAGATAGCATGTGCACCAAGTTCTAACTTAATCACCGAAGGATTCGGATGATCTTGTTGTGGTGAAATCGTCTGTTGCGCTATGAATGAGAATTAACGAAAAACCAAGGGGTTTTGGGTTTTAATTTCAAAATCCACAGGCAATTGCTTGACTGCCCGATCTTTGTTGTTTCCTGTTGTCGACTTTCCTCTTCTCATCCTGAAATAAAACTGGAGTTGGCGAACGCTCCACTCCAGAAAGTCTTCGAAAGCCATATCTTTCATCTGAGAGAAAAACGATAACTCGAAAAGTGATAAAATCGACTGTAGAAGAAGTGTTTTGACTCGAACAACGAAGCGTCAATTGCTTGACTACCCGCATTTTCATGATACATTTTCTCCATTTCACGGACTCGAATAGCTTCTACACAACTCATACTGGTATATAAGCATAGAATCAAACACTCAGCATTATTTAATCAAGAAAACTTTATGACAAACGCTAAATTTTCGTTTACAAACCATCACAATAAAACTTTGATAAGTCACTCTCACTCCGAAGTGTGTAAATTCATCATGTACTTTTTCCTGATTACACAGCATGCACCTTTTTGCCGAAAGGGTCCAGTACGTGAAAACCTTCTTTCGCGCCTTCACATGCATTTGTGTTTACTCTAGGAAAACGTCTCATTTCTTCATATTTTTCGTTCTCCTCTCTCGCCTTTTGACCACTGGGAAAGTTGTTAAATCCATGGCAAAAATTAACTGCAATTGCTTTACAAACTCGCTTGTAAACACGATACGCACTTGATCTTGTTGGTCGGCAAATCTCACGGTCTGCCACAGGTTAGCGTAAGGGTTAGGGTTTGGTTTAGGCTTCTTCCTCTGAGGTTGTGCGATTAACTCCAAGACGATATTCTCACTGTTTGAATTGACGATGAAATCACCCTTCCAAAGTTTCATCGCAGTCTTCGTCAAAAAGGAGAAAAAAACACATCAGGTGTTTTGACGCAGCTATCTCGAACGCATTTGCAAGGTTGCCAAAGTTACAAAACTTTTTTCGGATTTTGCTTTCCTTTCGACTGTGAAATCTGCTGAATCTTTGATCAAAAATCCGTTTTTGGACTCGCCGAAAGGAACACACCCAAAGTTTGTTGTTGTTGTTGTTGTTGTTGTCATCATCATGTGTTTATTTCTCTTTATTGTTGTTAGTTACCTGTCTGTCCCTCAGAAGCATTTGATATCACAGCAACTGAGAACAAGGTAATCAGAAGGAAAAACGCTGTTTTCGGAACATCCATGTTTCTGCAAAACAAGACAACACTGTGAGTTATAAACTTTTCAGTCTCACACGTAAACTTTTGAGCAAAGTGCAAATACTGAATTCTTTAAGGCTCCTTTAATTGCAGTTTACTTCAATTTCTCTTTCAAAGCAAGGCGAAGCGCGAATTCTTCAGTCGAAGTTTACTTTCCACGCATACACGTATAAGATTGCAACTAATTACCCAAAAAAATAATTATAGCACTTGGCCACGTTTTGCAAAAGAGATTAAAATTGAACTCGAACGGACTTTTGCATCAATTTGCTAATTTACTCAATGTGAGTGGTCTATGAAAAATCACGTGTTAATTTATCAACCAATCAGAAGCTAAACTAAAAGAAAGTTGAACTGCTCCGGCTTCTCGTGTTCCTCGTTTACGCGTTGGTTACATTTAGGGCCTGTTCAAACTTATCAATTCTAAGAGTGCCATTTTTCGTTTTCAATTATCCGGTCACGGGTTAGGGAAATGTTGTATGGTTCCGTTGCCTACATCAATTCATCTCTTTCTAGCTCGTCCTCTAGCTTTATAACTACTGAATTTTGCGTTGCAAGCACGGTGGGATGGGTGGTGTGAGGCTGCCCAACTACTTGATCATTCTTTGTTGATGAGTGTGTTAGTAGATGTCCTTAGTTCCTAGTTTTTCTCTATGCTAAGTTGGGAATATTATCGCTTTCAGGAACTTTTACTCTTATCGATAATGGTTTTCGAAATGTGTCGTGGCACCTGGTTACACAAAAACACGTCATCTGTATTCAAGAAAACCTGTTTTGTCGGCGTTATTTGTCAACGTTTTGGTGTAAACGGTAGGCAGAAACCATAGGCTCCGAGTCCCATTGGATCACTTAATTGCCAGATTAGTTTCCTTCTTGTTGATCCTAAATAGAATTTTGTTATTGTTGTTGTTTTCTTTGTGGGGGGGGGGAGGGAGGGGTAACGGACGGGGGCTACAACAATACTCTAATAATTCAAATGACAAATGATCCCACCCAACCTTCAATAAAAAAAAGACTCTCTGAATCATCCTATTCAACGTTCAATCAAAATCCGTCCAAATGTTCCCAGTGAAGCTTTAAATCAATTGAACTCATTCATCACCTGATCCAACCTTCAGTCATAAACGCTCAAAATGATCCTGCACAACGTTCAATAAAATTCTAAACGGACACTCCTGGCATTCAACAAAAAAAGCTCCAAATGATCGCATCTAAACTTCAATACGAAACGGTTCAAATGATCCTATTAATTAATGCAATTTCAATAACAAAAAGATTTTTCATTGGACGAATGGGCACGCAAAGACATTTGCAGAGTCGGGCTCTTTGGGCTATGAGTAAGCGGCAGCACGTAATTATTATTTGACAATTATTCGCCTCAGGCTCAGTGATTATCGGCGAATATTCACCGAGACGAAGTCTCGGTGAATATTCGCCGATAATCACTGAGCCTGAGGCGAATAATTGTTTTAGTATAAATACACAGGTGATTATTTCAAAAAAGAGGGAAAAAAAAAACATTTCAACGCGAAATAATCTTCACTTACAGTGGCAAAACGACTACTGGCAGCCATTTTGTCCGTCGAGGTGATTATCGGCTGATAATCCGAGATAGCGAGCCAATGAGATCGCGCGATTTTGTATAATCACCTGTGTATTTATACTAATTACAATTAAGAACTGGAAAAAGTTATCATTTACACTGCTCTGCCTCACCAGTCGGAAAATTTCGAGCAGAGTTCCTCAAAATAAATGGTCAATGAAAAATGTTTATCTTTTGGTTTAGGAAGTGAATCCAAAACCTCATGGGCCAAGCCTTTTGGTCTTTCAGTCAGAAGTCATACATTTATGGTGGATATGCTGTCTCTTTTCACGAAAATTCGTCAGTTATTTTCGTTTTCAATCTACATTCTGATGACCTATTAGGAATTATACGATTAGCGCGGAGAAGGTTGTCCCTTTTCGCTTACTTTTGCAACCCTCCAAGAGTGCGCTTTGGTTATCGAGGTGCTATAAATTGAGACCAGAGACGGTTTCCTTTTCTTATTTGTCTTGTCTTCAATGTTATTACTTCCTTTAAACCTAAGGTCAAGTATATATGAGAAAAAAAGCACTTTAATCTGAACACGGGTCTGGCTTGGCTAATCTGGGAGCGCTTCGCTGCTGAAGCTGAATATATTTCAGTACCATCAATGAGAGGGGCTTGAACCAACTGGTTCCTGGGGGCACTTTATCATGTTTTTTCAACCTCCATTTATCTAAATGTTACAAAAACAATAAATTACGACTAACTTTTACTTTATCCGTAGCATAACTCTCACAATTATTTCACGAAAACTCTTTTCCGTGAAAAGGAGATCGTGACACTGTCATCAAAGTGAAAGTGGATAAGGGCATCAGGATGATATGAAGGTGAGAATTTTAACTTTAAAAAACTCTCTATTTCTTTAATTTTGAAGGGCTTTTGAATAAACTGCGAACCATTCCTTTCTAGCTATGTTTGTGTTTCCATGTGTCATAAACTCATATTTATCAATGAATTGATTTACTTAGTAATAAAAATCAGCGATAGGGAGGTCATTTTCAAGTTCTGAATAAAATATTAAAATCAGCATACATTATCATATCACAGTATAAAAACGGATGAGAAATGTCAAAATGTGATAAAAAGTGGAATAGGAACTTATAAACAATGAAAAACCTAAAACAGTGAAATCATTGAAAAATCGATTGAGCTTAAAAGAATTGAATAAACGAATAACTTCACGCTTAAGAGCTGTCTAAACCTTAGTTAATAGAGGGGAATGGTTATGAAACCCGACTAATTTCTTTGTTGTAGGTTTTTGTTCTCTTTTTTGGGTTTGACAGTGCACAAAACACAATAGTTGTTTACTTCGTACTGAGGAACTAGCCAATAGAAACGTGTTGGTTACGTAATTCATGCATAGTGTATGAGCGCAAAACGAAAGATTGTGCACGGTCGTGGACTCACCAACCTAAATCTTGGCATCTTTGTTTGCTCCTTTGATGTTTGCCGAGCTTCCAAACCAGTCCCCTTTATTAACTATGTCTAAACAAATAACTTCGCGCGGATCGAGTCGCACTGTTTATTTTGTGTTGGTTTCACTCCTTAATAAAAAAGTATTTGAAAAATAAGACAATCGAGTTTGCTCTGGCACTTTCTTAGAATGGTAAAACTTCGCATGATGTTGTTCGGTTTCATTATCTTGTTAGCAGGTGGACAATCTGTCTGCACGTGCTCGAGCGATTGAAGATCGAACACAGTATGACGCCAGTTTGTTTTGCTGGGCTTGTTGTGCGATTACAGAGCTTAAGCACACGTGTTTTTTAGACGCGGACGGCAGCCGGAAGAGGACATTTCGCGTGGCAGGACAGTCGTTTCTCCCAGATTTTCACACTAATCATCTCTAATGGAGAAAAGATACTTAGCAATGTAAATGTGGTTGTGTGAAGACAAGTTAAAAGGGAAAACAGCTCACATCCGGTTGCCCGTGCTGAAGCTCCGAGTGGATGCGTGCTTGCGCATAACGAGTCTCCTTGATCGTCCCGTTAGCAAATAAGCGAATAATCGTGTGATCTTCGGAAAAAATGAAAAGGAATGGCGCGAGTATAAGGGATGTTCTGAAGAGAAGAAAAGGAATGGTACTAAACTGGAGTTTCATGATGGAGTGCAGAGCTACGTCCCGGGAGAGAAGTGTTTACACATCAGCTTTTTACCGACGTATTTATGGTAAAAAGTAAGGTTAGGAGAACCGGGAGTGATGGACTTGCTTTAATAGAGTACCATATACCATAGTTCGAATTTTGCAAATATGGTCTAGCGCTTTTGATTTGGGTTATGCATCGTTATCACTTCACTGTTCTTCGTTTCAGGACATCGACAATTCATGAATTACTTTGTTTATTTGTGAAACTGAAAAAAAGTTTCTTAAATTAATAATTCTGTTTTTCGTGAAACGTACGAAAGATTTTCCGGAAGAGCCGAAAAATAATGACTGATAATGACTGATAATGACGTTAACTTAGTGTTTTTGCTGCGAGATCGCTCCGTCATTAACGCTTTAGTTCTGGGGTTTGATTCACAGCCAAAGTGATAATAGTGAGGAAGCTTTTACGGTCAATCAGACGTTGGTGAACTGACCCGAGACGTTTGGGAACTGACCGTTGGCGAAACGACTCGTTGGTGAGCAGAAGCGGGCACGTTGCATCACGTTGCACATGTTTCCAACATAATTAATTTCGAGAGTTCCACTGAGAAAACTAATGAGACTTTATAACAAGACGAAGTTTGTTAAGCAAAATGTAAGCTCCGTTACTGTCTACAGCTGCTGCTGCTGCTCGTGCATAAGAGTTTCTCAATAGATCTGTATGCATTTAATCGAAGATCGTCCTACAAATGTTTCAGGTAACCTGAGCCGTATTAAATCACAGGCAGCTGTCAAAATTGAGTCAAACATTCATATGTGTGATATCGGTGTCTGTCTTTTTCGAATCAGAACTTCTAAGCACAAGAAATAACTAGTTTTGTGTTTGTTACATTGTGTGTTATTCAAATTATAGTAAGCTCAGCATAAACAACAAAGTACCGAGGTTTTCAGTCTGGTTCTGTTGATATCGATGCCCGGTGATGTAGCATTAAAACCAGGTCCCTCAAGAAGGTGCTGTGAAATGAGTTCTTGGACATCATTATTACTATGAAGATTAGCTCAACACGGAATGAGACCGTTATTTTGATGTTGGTGGGATTTGGGGATATGCTGAAACTCAAAACCTTAACCAGCTACATGTATCTAGCTCTAGCTCCCTGAAACTAACACCATGTAAACTAAATAATTTTCACTGAGACGGAAGGTGCTCCATACAATAATGCCAACAAACTTACAAACAAAAAGGGCAAGCTACCGTAAACTTTGGGTGTGAACATTTATTTTCATAATTGAAATGGAGCTGAAATCACATTTAAAACAAGAACGCCCTACAGAGTTGCATGCACGCAGAAGAGAGTACATTGAGAGGTAAACACATAGGTTGGAGTCAAAACTAACGCGGTTAATGTTTGTCCTGTGTGAAAGTGTGTTTAAAGAGCCCTTCGAATTCTGCAACTTTCGCAAATAACTATACAGATTAAGTTACTGACTCCTTGAAAAGTGCCGTACCAAAACAACTTTATAAATTATGGTTTTTCTCTTATTGTTTAAAATTACTTTGTTGTGACTTTTGCCACAAACAGCCTAACCGTCTCTCGATCTTTTGACACCGTCTACACGTAAGACAAGGAAGATAAACAACACGAAGTTGAAACTTTTCGCAACGAAGACCACCATTATTTTAATTGGTTGCTGCTTATGGCGGGCCAGCGGATACGCTCATGAAAGAACTCTCAAAGTAGCGCACGTGCAGACAGAATGCCTCTCTGCTTACCCAGGGTCCGCATTTCTTTTGGTCAGCACCAAGAACACGGACCCTGGCCACTTCCAAGGCAGGAAGTCCGCAAATCATGGCCTTCCGGATCGTCTACGCACGGTCAGAAATTTGAAACAACAGTGGTTGTCAACGGTTACAAAAGTGGACCTTCACTACAACTGTGCATAAATTGGAAGTGGCCAGAGTCCGTGTTTTTAGTGCTGACCAAAAGAAAAGGGGACTCTGGGGACGACATTGTGTGTTCACCAACCGCTGATCCGTTGTCTTCTTAAATGCGTTGATGTAAGTGTCGGCACGTGTATCCGACATAACTTGCATCACACAGACCACACTGGAAATGATATCCAACACATTGTCTTTCCTTCACTCTAGATCTGATTTCGTCTTTGGTCTTCCGACTTGTATTCTGGAAAGGGCTGATATCAAAAAATGATGACCTCGTAGTTCTAAGTCGAAACCGTGTTCTGTCACAAAATGCTGATCGCAGATTTTTATTACTAAATCAATATCAAAGAACTACTTATTAAGATAATTGATTTTCAAGAGGAGGTAGTTGCTATTGTGTACACTTTTTCTTGAAAGGAATTGGTTGCGCGATCATTGCTTTTATCTATCGTTTCGTTTCTATCGTAACAACGTTTTTCACGCGAAGAACTGTCACTTTGTTACGTTACCTTTTACAATGGCAGTAAGTCAAAATGTGTTATTTCATTTCATTAATTACGTAACTTCTTTTCTTAAACTGGAGCTCTCTTTGTATTTGTAGGCGATAAATTTTCAGTTTAAAAGCGTGCTCATAAAAAAAGAACACCTTGTATTCTAATTACTATGCCAAATATGCTCGACTATTTTACTTTTCTGCACTTACATAAAATTAAGTAACCTCGTTCCAAGGACCTTTCGCTTCGCTTTGGGAACGAGTATTCTATTGATAGTTGCAACTTGCAATTGGTCCAATAGTAGGCTCTTGCACAATTAACATTGGCGTTTGGCTTCCTAACACCGTGTGTTGTTTAACATGTGCTTAGCTAATGGACCTGTTTGCAAAATTTTCAATATTCTTCAAATGCATTTTCGGCCGTGTTTTTTAGGCCTCACAGAGATATTACTCATCAGAGAAATATCAAATCACCTTTTTTACTGACACAGATTTAATTAATTAAATTAAGGGTGGAACATTTTTGCACTATCACAGATCACGAAAAAGTGGTATAGCTTCCTTAAAAGAACTCCAGCAACAGAGAGGGCAAAGAAAGATAATACAGTCTGTCAAATTCTTACTGCGAAACTCAGAGATCCGTGAACACTGGTATGATTATTTATGGTATCCTATTGTGGGTTTTACTTTGATTGATCACTATACATACAATTAACATTCCAGAAATATTCACGGTTATTTTTGACTTCACGGTTTTCGAGTTTCACAGTGATCAAGCATGGCACGAATTTCAATGAAGTGTTGTATAAAACCAAAAACGAAAGCAGTTATTCCGAGAAATTGAAAAACGAATACCATTCATTTTGAGTTGACGTATCTTCCCTTCTGCCAAAAATGATGTCAACACATGTCATGCCAAAAATGTGAAACAATCCGATTTTGTCACACAGGACTGAAAATCAGGAAAGCATCCGTTTTTATACTAGAGACGTTAGTGGCCTTTATTTTTTGAAAACCACAATTTTTAAGCCTGATTTTTAAGCCAGTTCTTAAGCCAATATCATTGACTTCTCACTCATACCTCATTCAAAACTGACGTTTTCAAGAAATTCAATTAGAAATAACTTAAAAGTGAAAGTGTTAATAACGATCTTCGAAATACCTTACTGAAATTTGAACAATTAAATGAATTCTTCTAGTCCTTTATTTGTTGCATCAAAGATCCCATTGTTTTACCTATTCCAGATTAGTTAGGTAAACAGCTGGGCAGATAAGCTCTTTGCGCTTGACGTATGGGTCTCTTTATGTATGTACGGTACGTTCTTCTCCAAAGGGTTTTGGCACCCTATGCCACTAAGATAATAGGAGGACGTGGCCACTGACTGTAAAACCGCATCTGACAACACCTTTTCGCCTTTGTTTAGCCTGCGCATTCGAACAGTCGAGCAGTCGAGCTGTCGAGCGTCCTCTTCATGTACCTCGAACCACTGGGAGGCTGCTCGCAGGCTAGTCTTTGTAGGATAAAACTGTCAATAAACGTTTTCCAATTGTTGCAAAAAGAAAACAGGTTTTTTTTTTCCTTTCTTCCACTCTTTTTGCATTGGAAGTCGATATTGTTGACACAACCGAGTCACCTCTTTACTGACACCCATTGAATTAATTAAATTAAGTGTGGAGCATTCCTTCACTTTGACAGATCACTAAAAAGTGGTATAGCTTCCTTAAAAGAACTCCAGCAACAGAAAGGGCAAAAAAAAGGTAATACAGTCTGTCAAACTCGGAGATCCGTGAACACTGGTATGATTATTTATGGTATCCTACTGTGAGATTTACTTTGATTGATCACTATACATACAATTAACATTGCAGACGTATTGTTATGTTTGGACTTCACGGTTTTTCGAGTTTCACAGTGATCATGCATGACACGAATTTCAATGAAGTGTTGTATAAAATCCAAAACGAAAGCAGTTATTCCGAGAAATTGAAAAACGAATACTGTTCCTTATCTTGCCATCTGCCAAAAATGATGTCAACGCATGTCATGCCAAAACTGTGTAACAATCCGATTTTTTGTGACTGTCAGAGAGGACGGAAAATCAGGAAAAACATCCGAATCATTGTCCGTTTTTATACTAGAGACGCATTATCCGTCTGAACGAACTTGGGCAAGACCTCCCCAGTAACATGACCTAGAATGGATCTATTCTAACTAACGAACGACGGAGATAATTAGAGAGTCGGAATTTGGAAGAGATGAAATAACATAAAAGGCCAAAAAGTACAGAGATTCCACTTCAAATCTTCAACAAACATGAATTTCGTAGGAAACAATAAACAACCGCATTATACATTAATAATCTTAGCAATAAATAGGGAGTTGGCAGAAACACCATGGGACTGATTAGGAGAATTGTAAAACTTATGACCTTGACAAAAAGCGCGGAGAATTGTTTAGTATTAGTTTTGCAGTTAAGTAATTGGAAGGTCTTACAATTTCTTGTATAGTAGAAATGTATTTGAATTTTTCAGTAAAACAATTTTGTTTGTTAACAGTGAACGGGAAGGGTCGAGATTTGATAGGAGTACGTAACTATGTGCGCAATTGCAGTTAAAACCCGGTGTCAGCTTGAATCCCTTTTTACACGTTAAATTGGTGATCCTCATTTTAAGTAGGTTAAGTATGCACTCAGATGAATTGAGGAAACTCTTTTGGAGCCTAAATTGTCAGCTGCGGTTTCACAGTTAGTGGCCACTTCTTCCCGTATTACGATAACACAACGATTGCTCTTTCACAAATATAACTTTTTAAAGACTAAAATCACTGAGAATAAAATTTGTTCCACTAAAAGTGCAGACAGAAAAGTAAAAAATAGAAAAAAAATATAGGTTTTCTGCTGAATACCCAGCCACTTATTAGCATAATAATAATAATAACATCTATTGTATCCTGTCTCGTTCTGAAAGTCGCCTTTAGTAATGAAGTCGGTACGAAGGTTCTATTTTTTTAGATGTGCGCGCGGAGCCAGGAGATGCGATTCATTCACTTTCTGTTCCTTTGATTGGATCAAGAATTGGACCAAGAATTGTTTGTTGGATTTTTTTTATGATCACTAAGGAAAAAGTGTGCGATAAACCGTAGTACTAACCTTTACTAAGAACCTACCTATCTCCTTTGCTCCGGGATTTTCAATGGGTGCTTTGTTTTTGAACGAATGAACTACGGTATTAATAGCGCTTGTCGACTTCCTCTCAAGAGTCTTTAAACCATGATATGGGCGGAACATTCTTTTACTTTGACAGATCACGTGTTTCCCCGTTAAGAGCTTTTGTACTGCTCTACCCTCTCGATAATTCTCGACGAATTGAAAGTACGTTTTATAAACGATTTATCCGAGCGATAAATAATATCACAAACAGCGGGATCAATAATCAGAATTCGAAGTACCTCCAGCAACTTGTTTTAGCGCAAAAGTAGAAATTTGTTTAGTACTTACTATTTACTAAAATTTAAACAATTTTCTTATAAATGAATTCTTCTAGTGATTTATTTGTTGCATCAAAGATCGAATTGTTTTACCTATTCCAGATTAGTTAGGTAAACAGCTGGGCAGATAAGCTCTTTGTGCTTGACGCGTGGGTCTCTCTATGTGTGTACGGTATGTTTTTTCGACCGGGTTTTGGCACCCTATACCTCTTAGGCAATAGAAAGACGTGGCCACTGACTGTAAAACCGCATCTGACAACACCTTTTTGCCTTTGTTTAGCCTGCGCATTCGAACAGTCGAGCAGTCAAGCGTCCTCTTCATGTACCTCGAACCACTGGGAGGCAGCTTGCAGGCTGGTCTTTGTAGGATAAAACTGTCAATAAACGTTTTCCAATTGTTGCAAAAAGAAAACAGGTTTTTTTTTTTCCTTTCTTCCACTCTTTTTACATTGGAAGTCGATATTGTTGACACAACCGAGTCACCTCTTTACTGACACCCATTGAATTAATTAAATTGAGTGTGGAACATTCCTTCACTTTGACAGATCACTAAAAAGTGGTATAGCTTCCTTAAAAGAACTCCAGCAACAGAAAGGGCAAAAAAAAGGTAATACAGTCTGTCAAACTGTTACTGCGAATCTCGGAGATCCGTGAACACTGGTATGATTATTTATGGTATCCTATTGTGGGTTTTACTTTGATTGATCACTATACATACAATTAACATTGCAGACGTATTGTTATGTTTGGACTTCACGGTTTTTCGAGTTTCACAGTGATCATGCATGACACGAATTTCAATGAAGTGTTGTATAAAATCCAAAACGAAAGCAGTTATTCCGAGAAATTGAAAAACGAATACTGTTCCTTATCTTGCCTTCTGCCAAAAATGATGTCAACGCATGTCATGCCAAAACTGTGTAACAATCCGATTTTTCGTGACTGTCACAGAGGACGGAAAATCAGGAAAAACATCCGAATCATTGTCCGTTTTTATACTAGAGACGCATTATCCGTCTGAACGAACTTGGGCAAGACCTCCCCAGTAACATGACCTAGAATGGATCTATTCTAACTATCGAACGACGGAGATAATTAGAGAGTCGGAATTTGGAAGAGATGAAGTAGGATAAAAGGTCAAAAAGTACAGAGATTCCACTTCAAATCTTCAACAAACATGAATTTCGTAGGAAACAATAAACAACCGCATTATACATTAATAATCTTACTTATAAATAGGGAGTTGGCAGAAACACCATGGGACTGATTAGGAGAATTGTAAAACTTATGACCTTGACAAAAAGCGCGGAGAATTGTTTAGTATTAGTTCTGCAGTTAAGTAATTGGAAGGTCTTACAATTTCTTGTATAGTAGAAATGTATTTGAATTTTTCAGTAAAACAATTTTGTTTGTTAACAGTGAACGGGAAGGGTCGAGATTTGATAGGAGTACGTAACTATGTGCGCAATTGCAGTTAAAACCCGGTGTCAGCTTGAATCCCTTTTTACACGTTAAATTGGTGATCCTCATTTTAAGTAGGTTGAGTATGCACTCAGATGAATTGAGGAAACTCTTGTGGAGCCTAAATTGTCAGCTGCGGTTTCACAGTTAGTGGCCACTTCTTCCCGTATTACGATAACACAACGATTGCTCTTTCACAAATATAACTTTTTAAAGACTAAAATCACTGAGAATAAAATTTGTTCCACTAAAAGTGCAGACAGAAAAGTAAAAAATAGAAAAAAATATAGGTTTTCTGCTGAATACCCAGCCACTTATTAGCATAATAATAATAACATCTATTGTATCCTGTCTCGTTCTGAAAGTCGCCTTTAGTAATGAAGTCGGTACGAAGGTTCTATTTTTTTAGAAGTGCGCGCGGAGCCAGGAGATGCGATTCATTCACTTTCTGTTCCTTTGATTGGATCAAGAATTGGACCAAGAATTGTTTGTTGGATTTTTTTTATGATCACTAAGGAAAAAGTGTGCGATAAACCGTAGTACTAACCTTTACTAAGAACCTACCTATCTCCTTTGCTCCGGGATTTTCAATGGGTGCTTTGTTTTTGAACGAATGAACTACGGTATTAATAGCGCTTGTCGACTTCCTCTCAAGAGTCTTTAAACCATGATATGGGCGGAACATTCTTTTACTTTGACAGATCACGTGTTTCCCCGTTAAGAGCTTTTGTACTGCTCTACCCTCTCGATAATTCTCGACGAATTGAAAGTACGTTTTATAAACGATTTATCCGAGCGATAAATAATATCACAAACAGCGGGATCAATAATCAGAATTCGAAGTACCTCCAGCAACTTGTTTTAGCGCAAAAGTAGAAATTTGTTTAGTACTTACTATTTACAAAAATTTAAACAATTTTCTTATAAATGAATTCTTCTAGTGATTTATTTGTTGCATCAAAGATCGAATTGTTTTACCTATTCCAGATTAGTTAGGTAAACAGCAGTGGGTCTCTCTATGTGTGTACGGTATGTTTTTTCGACCGGGTTTTGGCACCGTATACCTCTTAAGGCAATAGGAAGACGTGGCCACTGACTGTAAACCGCATCTGACAACACCTTTTTGCCTTTGTTTAGCCTGCGCATTCGAACAGTCGAGCAGTCAAGCATCCTCTTCATGTACCTCGAACCACTGGGAGGCTGCTCGCAGGCTAGTCTTTGTAGGATAAAACTGTCAATAAACGTTTTCCAATTGTTGCAAAAAAAAAACAGGTTGTTTTTTTTTCCTTTCCTCCACTCTTTTTACATTGGAAGTCGATATTGTTGACACAACCGAGTCACCTCTTTACTGACACCCATT
>NC_090896.1:6358837-6361337 GCF_036669925.1 Montipora capricornis
TTTTACAAAGTATGTATTGTATAATGCAGATTTATCTTTTAATTAATATTTGTTTTGTAATCTTTTTTTAAGGAATAATATAAGCAGGTTAAAGATGATAACAGACTCATCATGTAATAAACGCAATGCAGTTCCTTATTTACTATGACAAATCAGTACACAGCACACTGCGCAGTAATAGTTTATTTGCTTTAATGTACTTTAGGATTTCATTCCTAGACTCCAAAGATTGACTTCCCCATACTACATAAGACTTATTTATATATTCATTAATCTTTATATTCATTTGTTTATTATTTATTTATTTATTTATTACCTCAATATTCCTAGTATCTTATCACTGTGAATATTACAAAAATAATATAGAAAACGGATATAAAACAGCAAAGCACACAAAATCAACGAGATGGACAACAGCAATACGATACGACAGCGTGTAAAGCGTTCACATTGGGCTTCTTTATGATGGGGAATGAATGGTACATCACCCACTCACTTACAGAGAAGTGGCTCTTCTTAGTTATTACATAGATACTGATGAAATGCTATAAAATACCAAAATTAAACGAGGCTAACCTGTAAGATGAAGTTTGATTTGGGTTCTGTGAGTCGTTGAAAAACATCTTCCAGTCTCACCAATGTAGCTCCAGGAACAATCGGTGCCAGGGATTTTATACACCACATTCGTTTGAGTTCCATAGGAGGCCTAAACTTGGAGGAAGGGAATTCTTGTTGTAAGGTCTTGTGAGGTCTAGTAACAAAGTTAATTCCGTTCTTTAAAAAGAAGACGAGCGAGGGGTTCTGTGATACCACGAACATGAGGAAGGCGGGCCATGGCGGTGGATTTATTTTCAATCAGATTGAAAAACAATACATACTATACAATACATACAATACATGCCCACCAATTCTTCCGGTGAAGGAATAAGTTCCGTGGAAGGCAGGTGGATAGTCGTTGGCAAGAAGGGCGTTAGTGACGTGATTAACTTCAGGCGATTTCCCTTTCATAGTATTCGATAGATTACAATTTCTTTTAGATTAGCGCATTTTCTCTTTCACCGTTTTTACAATTTTTTCACACTTCCATTTTGTATATATTTCCATTTACATCTTAGTTTTTAAAGGCTTTAGTCTGGAAGCGGAAAGCTTACGTTTTTAAATTCTTAATCAGAGAACACTTTTTGACATGTAAATTAGTGAGGTTAACGAATTATGCTACTGGATAATGATTATTAATTTACGAGAAAAAGTGTCTCGAAAACAGAATATCATTTTCCCTGTGACGTGCATCGTGCATTAGCGATCGTCTTCGATTTAATAACTTAAAGTATCTTCTTGAGACTTCTTGAGAGGGTTTTTGCCGAAAAGATATTCACACAGTTCTTGAATTTTCAACAAACTGGAAAAGGTAACTATTCACAGACTTCAGTTCTAAGATTAAGACGGCAGGAGACAGTTTAGCGAGCTACGAGTCAGTCAGACCGTCCTTCAACAGATCAAAGAATCTCAGTCTTATTTAGCTGAAGTGTGTGCTTATTTTACCCTCTTCCAGTCGGAAATTAATTTTCGTTACTAGTTGCTGTGATATTTCTAATTTTTAAAAACATTAACTCTGTAAAGGCGACTGATAATAATAAAAAAAAGGTACATTAATCACTCACTGAAAAACTATGTCCCCAACCCTTTGACACCCAAACCGGCTTAAACTGGCAAGACTTAGTATTTTACTCTGTCTAACGCCAGAGTATTTTACTCGTCATTGGGGAACCCCTGGGAGGCAATGGGTTAACAATTAAAAAGAAAAAACGTTATTTCCGGATATGTCTTCAATAGACCATACCAGTATTGGACTGGAACTAACTTCAATGGAGGCTAATGCGGGGAAATCTTTTCAAATGCAAATACAATTTAATATATTCCCCCGCATTAGCCTCCATTGCAACCTAGTTCCAGTCCAATACTGGGAATACGAATATGGTCTATTCAGGGACAAAATTTTCATGAAATGGCTGCGACAAAAGTCGCATGTGTAAACGGGCCTTAAGAAACATTTTGGAAAGTAAACAGGGTGTTATACAGTGAGACCCGTTTCTCACTGCCAAGATGAATTAAATATTTATGAACATTTGGTAAACGGGTGCCATCATTCACAATTACCTAAGAAACATTTTGGAAATTAAACAAGGTATTACACAGCAAGACCCGGTTTGCGAAAATCACGTCTTAACAAGCACATCTTAACAAGTGTTATTGAAATCCAAAATGAAAATTGGGGGTAACACACGCATTTTTTGAAGATAATTAATCAACAATATTTGTAAAAAGCTTTAAAATACAGAGCAATGTATAGGCGTTCTTTTCCAAATTGAAGCTTAATTATCTCTGAAAAATGCGTGGTTACCCCCAATTTTTTTTTTTGGATACCTAGAGTACTTACTAAGATCTACTTTCTCCGGATAGTTTTAAACCGCGCAAAATTATAGCTGTCTTGGTAAGCATC
>NC_090896.1:6366337-6371337 GCF_036669925.1 Montipora capricornis
AATTTAATTTTTGAATTGGAATATGAAGGTTTCGCTGCGTTGACAAGTACGTAGAAAGTCATTGCTTAGCAGTGCGGACGAAGGCGACAAACTCATGAGGGTTTCCCAGGGGTTTTGGGGAACAAGGGAATACGGCCGATTTCAAGTGGGAAAGAGAGGACAAGGGAACGTGAAACAGTTTTAAGTAGCGAGCAGATTGAAGTAAACAGGGAACCCCCCCCCCCCCCCCCCCGGAAGGCCCTTACTCACACTCATAGAAATCGCATTTTATACTAAATAAATCTGGTTCACATCTTTATAGTCACCATGTAGCGGTTGGCCTTGTGCGAACTATGGAACGTGTCTGCCACTGTACGAGGAGAACAGCTACAAGTGTTTCTGCAAAGTGGGATTCACCGGACGAGACTGCGAAAATGGTAAGATCCCCTCTAACAATTACGAAATGTTGTGTTAGTTGGTTTTAGCTAAGTAGCCCCTAGCGTAATTTGACTGATGCCAAAGAATCGAACGGCGTGCCATTTTAAAGTTGAATAGCCGGATAGCTTCTAATCCTATTTCAATCGTTCACCCAAGCTTGTCCAAAACGTACAGATTTCAGACGACCTAATCCGAAACGAAGCGACAGTATTTGAAAATTTATCTATCAGGCGAATTTAATCTACAGCAACCGGCAGACAACTGAGGGCTTCTTTCAGAAATAGGATCGTAATAGGATTTTTCAAGGCAATTAAGTTAATGATGCGAGGTTGGGAGTAGACAGATTTTGTTGCAAGATCGAGAAACGCGATCGAAAAGATCGAAAAACGCGAAAGAGAAGTTCGAATGACCAACTATCGATTCTTCCGATATTTAACTTGTTCCAGACATTGACGAGTGTTCGTCTGAAAACGAGTGTCACGTGAACGCCAGATGCACGAATACCATAGGATCTTACAATTGCTCTTGCAAAAAAGGATACGGAGGAGACGGAAGAAACTGCTCAGGTAAAGAAAGTCCAAATGGTGTTATCGCGACTGATACTGACAGTTTTATTTTGCACGCCTTGCGTGCCCATTAGTTACGGGGTGTTTTTGCACCTCTACTTCCTGGTCGCCGCCATGTTGTTTTTTTGGAATAAGAGTTTGAAAGTGCAGTCCTCGAGTTCGCTTTGTTGTGTTCATTTGGTTTCAGACATTGACGAGTGTTCATCTGAAAACGAGTGCGACGTGAATGCCACCTGTACGAATACCATAGGATCTTACAATTGCTCTTGCAAAAAAGGATATGGAGGAGACGGAAGAAACTGCTCAGGTAAAGTCCAGTCTAATGAAGGCACTATAGCGACTGATGCTGACAATTTTGTTTGCACACCTTGAGTGCTCATTAGGCACGTGATGTTTCGGCACACCTCGACCCCCTGATCGCCGCCATGTTGATTGTTCGGAATAAGAGTTTGAAAGTTCGCTTTATTGTATTCATTTTGTTCTCTTTAGGTGAGCAAACGTTTATTAATTGCAGTTTAAGACATTTGAATTTCTCCAATTTAATTTGTCCTCTAGTTCACTCACCCATAAAATTACCTTTGAAAAAGAGCGAGAGTTGAGCAGCTAGCATATTCCAGCGAGTTTGTCTTTGGCTCTTTATCAAAGGTGAAAGGCATAAAATTGAAAAAAAGCGGGGGGAAAAAATTGAAAAAAAAGCGAGAGTTGAGCAGATAGCATATTCCAGCAAGTTTGTCTTTGGCTCTTTATCACAGGTGAAAGACATAAAATTGGAGATTTAACTATGTTTAGCAACTTCTTTTGTAAATATCATGATGTCACTTGTATTTGGGGTCAGGGTGGCTTAGTGGTTAGGGTGGCTTAGTGGTTATCTATCGGGCCTCCCACCACTGCGAGCCGGGGTTCAATTCTGGCCTCGGCCGGCATGTGGGCTGAGTTTCAGTCGATCTTGACCTGACTCGAGTGTTTTTCTCCGGGTACTCCGGTTTTCCTCCCTCATCAAAATCGACTCACAGCTAATTAACATCTAGCTGTGGTGCTGTGCTCCGACATCAAGCATAGACTGTATAGCGACAGCTAGGGGCGCCTTTGTATGCTTTCAGCCCGATGTCGTGAGCCGCGCCCTTCGCAATTCAGTCCTCGACTGCAAGTAAGGGTGATTAGCACTAGCAATATACATGTGAATGAAATGAAATATAAACATTGACGTCAGGGGCGTGAGACAATAGTAAGCTCAAGCAATGACAACGGCGACGGCATCTCAAAATATAAATTCGCGTTATGTCAGTCGTTTCGTGACTATTGCAACCTTTTTAATATGACCAGGGTGTGGTAGTTCCTCAAAAATGACACCTGTCTAAACAGCACTTTAGGGGAGAAAATGAAAATTTGTCGTCAAGTGCTGACGTTCTTGATAACACCTCAAATTTGGCTATAGGTGGTTTGCAACCAATTTCTAGAGATGCAGATAACAATGCTGCAATGTACAATTGCTGGTAAACGAACAAAAGAAGGCAATGTGAGATCTTTTGTTTAAAAGCTCCCTAATATGCTGCCTCGATAACCCAAATTTACAACTATTCATGGCCTTAAATTTTCTAGTTTCTCTGTTTAGCTATCTTTTTTCCCCGTCTAATAGTAGGAAGTTGCTGTAAAGAGAATGTACTTCCCGGAGTTTCAGCTTCTACAGAGCTTTCTAAAATTAAATCCTTGGTCAAAGTTGCGTTAAATCTCGCACGATCGTCGCCATCTTTAAATTAGCTTAGCAGCCTGGCGGCGTGTTCATGACGTCATTGAGTTCAACCTGAAGTTTTGCGGGAAGCTTGAACACACAAAGCTGTTGAGATTCGTCTTCGTATTCCAGTCATGCCTTTTTGTTTAGCAACATAAATTGCTCACTGATCGGTCAGAAAGAGACAGCGAGAGGTATTTCTTTTAATTTCTTTTAATTGTCTCCCGGTAAAGAGAAAGAGGATTAGCAAAGCCACGGCTAAACAAGCTTGACCGAGACAAGAAGTTCTTGCTAAAGGAGGAACACGTGTTTATTTGTCGTTCAGATGACTTCATCGACTGTTTTTTTGACGGACGAAACACAGTTCATGTTGTTTACATTTCCGAGAGGAGCATGGCTTCTTGTGACCCCAAATTAAAGGATCTTAGCAGAAATTTTACTGTCTAATAAATAAATGCAAGAACTAGTTTGACTGGTCTTGTATGAATTTTTTAAATTAACATCTTCAATGTACAATCTGACCCAATTCGCGCGAAAGTTTTTAATTGACTGTTTTTGCATGCTTGTGTTGTCTTTTCTTACTTTCAACACTCCCTTCCATGTAGTTGTACATTTTTAGTTACATACTTTTACTTCATTATTTATCCATATGATTTATATGTGAATTTTTGTTTCCTCACAATGAACTTCATAATTATTGAAGCACGGTGGAGACGTCGAGGGCTTTTTTACAAGCTTTATCGAGTATTATAAGTCAAGGCCTTTTAAAATGAAAAAAGAATGGCGTTTCCCTCTTTACACCACTTCTATTTGACTTACATTGGCTACCGCTGAAATTCAGAATTGACTATAAGATTATTATTATTACATTTAAGTGTCTTCACAACACAGCACCACACTACCTATCAAGTTTATTATCTGTCCAAATGAACTCAAACTATGGTCTCAGATCGAAGAATCAATTTCTACTTTCCAGACCCAACTTTAAAACGTTGGCTACAATTGGTGATCGGGCGTTCATTGCTGCCGCACCTAAACTGTGGAATACATTACCATTGACTATAAGGAACATTGATAATTTTAATTTATTCAAGAACAAACTCAAACCTTTTCTTTTTAGACAAGCCTTTAACGATTTTAAATGCTTAGATTAGATTTTACTATTTTTATATTAGTTCTTACTTCTCTAGTATTTTTTGGTTCAACTACCATTTTATATTTTATATACATTTATATATTTTACTATTGTACATATTTTGTAATATACTTGTTGTTAAGCGCATTTGAAAACTGAATTGTTGAATTTGCGCTATAGAAATATTATTATTATTATTATTATTATTATTATTATTATTATTATTATTATTATTATTATTATTATTATTATCTCATGGGTTGAAACACACTTTGATCCAGGCGCCGTCCAAAACCTTGGACGGCACTCTTCAAACCGCATGCCCCATGATATCGTTGCTGACTGTGACTTGAGCCCGCTGTGTCCCGCGCATTCCTTTACAGTAATTCCGCTGTTGTTAAGTGAGCCCACACAACGTGAACTATCACGTGAGAATTCGGTCCCTA
The DNA here is from genome assembly GCF_036669925.1 of Montipora capricornis. Taxonomy (NCBI): domain Eukaryota; kingdom Metazoa; phylum Cnidaria; class Anthozoa; order Scleractinia; family Acroporidae; genus Montipora; species Montipora capricornis. The sequence continues at coordinate 6,370,631 of NC_090896.1, forward strand.
AGTAACCGCCGCGCATACTCAACACAATGAGTTTCGACCCGTGGCAGAGATCTCTTTTCCCGTACTCGTCAGCACAGCGAACGCAAAAGAAAAGAGATTTCTGCTAGCAGGGAAATAAAATTATAAATGGTTACAGAAACAGATTGTGCGGGGCCCCTGTAGTATAATCCAAGATGGCGGCCTGCATGTGTGTATTTTTAACAAGGATTTCACAAGGTTAGAAAACTATTTCAGGATTCAAATTTTGGTTAAAAGCTGTTCTCCTCGTGAACTTTCTATTAATCGATAATAAAAAGGACTGTCATTTTGGAGTGAACTTCTCCTTTAAACGTGCATGAACAAGATGGAATGACCGCGAAATCGAGTTATTTTTTGAAGTGACGTTTTGATTGCCTTAGATGTAGTCCTACCTGCCAAAGAGAGGGGATTGGGCTGAGGATGGGAGAGGCGGAATTGTAACACTCGTTTCCTTTGCTTACTCAGAATTTAAGGCCTTGTTTACGACTCTCGGTGCAAGTGGGAGACTAGGTCCGACTTCAATTGGCAGTTATTACAGAGGCAAAGACCATGACGGTCAAGTTACAGTAGTCAGCGGTATACAGCGGTGGACAGTTCCGTACACCAGTGACTATCGAATTGAAGCACTAGGAGCTGCAGGGGGGTACGATAAACACTCCAATAGTTCCCATCGGGGAAGAGGCGCCAGG
>NC_090896.1:6376337-6403837 GCF_036669925.1 Montipora capricornis
AAAATATTTTAAACAAATATAGGCATAAAATATTACAATAAAATTATTAAATGATAAATGGAGAGCGCATTCAAATCAAGATCTGAAAGATTTATTGACGAATAGCTTTGGTCGAAGAAGATTCTGAAAACCTTTCTGAGAGTTTGTAAAATCGTGATACACGAAATCATGCGGTGGGTGGGCGATGCATTCAGGGTGGAAATGGATCTTTAAACAGGAGGGAGCAGGAAGGATCAACTTAGGCCTGGGTTCCAGAAGATTGCCTGGAGGGGGGTGATATTTGGCCATCGTGACGTCATAGCCCGGGAAATTCAAAGCACGTAAACTGTGTTTAAATAATCCCGCGATCAAATGTCTCGTCAGCTACGCAGATTACTTATGAGGGAAACTAGCTACCAGAGAAAGACATCCTTGATAGATTCTATAAGACCCCAGGTATAATTTCGATTTGTCATGTAGGTGGCGGTGGCGGCGGATTTTATTCCAGTGGAAGAAGTTCGAAGGATTTTAACGGTACATCTGGACGTGGCGGAGAAGGTGGCAAAGGATTTCTTCAGGGAGGAGTGGGTGGACGAGCCTTAAGAAATAACGCTACTGGGGGATTTGGAGGGGGCGCTGGGGCTAGTGGAGCTGCAGGGGGTGGGGGAGGAGGTGGTGGAGGTTACTCTGGAGGAGGTAGCGGGAAAGGAAGAGCCGATTCCTGTGGGGGTGGGGGAGGATCTTACAACGCTGGCAAAAATCAAATAAATGAGTGTTGTTTCAATACGGTCGGGCACGGTCAGGTGATAATCACATTTACCTAAAGCAACGAGCTCACCAACTGCCTACATACTAATTCAACATCTTCGTAGTTATTTCTGTTGTCAGTTTTCATTTTGTTTCACTGACTAAAAGGCAACTATTTTAAGGTTGTTTTTCGATGACGACGAATGCGTGAGCAATTTACGCATACGCATAAACTTGTCGTTTTTCAGTGCCCTCCAGTGCCCTTTATCTGACTGACCCTTTCATTTTGTTTCATTGACTAAAAGGCAACTATTTTAAGGTTGGTTTTCAATGACGACGCATGCGCGAGCAACGTACGCATGCGCATAAACTTGTCGTTTTTCAGTGCCCTCCAGTGTCCTTTATCTGACCCTTTCACTCCCAAGAGTATATTTTCTTCTCACAATTTCAATACATTGTTAAGCAAACTGGTGGCGAGAATAATTAGCAACTATTTACCGAAGTGGAGGTGGATATTTACTGAGCCGCGAAGTGAGATAATATAGCACAAAAAGATGATGAAGTGACGATGTCAACTTGTGAATATCCGAATGACGACATCCGAGACCTGAGCCACTGAAGTCAGTTCGGGAAGTCATTGTTCGTACTGAGTGAGCTATATTTATTCTCTTCTCTTTTTGAATTTTTATCTCTTTAAATTGTTCTAGAAATCTTGATCTGATATCATTCAACCTATAGTGGAAGTGACTTTGTTTTCCCCGCATGGAAGTGTTCAATACAAATCCTATTTTGTTTGTCCCTAGAATTCCTAAAAAGAACGCTAATGGAAGCAAGTCTTCACGGAATCCTGGGATAGCCATCAGAATACGAGGATATTTTACCGAAAACAAAACCGAGAAGAAATCGTTCGCACGTCAGCAATGCTGAGGGGAACGAGAAAAAATGTAGCTTACTCTCGTATTTTTTGGTTACTGTGTTTTTTAGACTTGATTAGTCATTGAACTAAATCGAACAATCTATCGATAACAGTCAAACTTTTTATCCATGAATGGGTTTCTAAAAAGTGGAACATAAATCTTTCACCTTTCTTCGATTTTGCTCAAAAATATTATTGTAAGAATTAACTCGTTTGGTGTCAACAAGCTAAAGTCAATTTGCAAAAAAAGAAATTGTGCAAGTGAACTTTTAATTTCTTTAGTCAAGTGTATGTTGTGTCAGCGAAACGTTTTCTTGAATGAAAACTTTATAAAGATTGAGTGCATCAAAATAAATTTCGTTTATTGTAATAACATTAGTTTATGTATTTTGTTGAGTACTAACTCATCTGTCAGACTAAACAAGTTCAAGTTACACGCATTTTGAACGGAATGAATGTTCCATCAAATTCATCCTAAGGGCTTTAAATTCGCTTTAGAGTAATGCACCGATCAACTCGAAACTTCAGCACCCCCCCCCCCCCCTCGGGCCAAAATAGTGTTCAAATGCCCTACCCTGTCGTCGGATTTGTCTGTCTGTTCCCAACTCACAGATGCTGTATCTCTTCCTTTAAACTCTTCCATCTCGTTGAAACACGTGTTTTTTGGCTCTTAACGACTTCGTCGCCCCAAAAAAACTCACTTCAAACCTGATTCTTCCGGTTCAATTTTCCCCACCCCACGCAGGCAAAGGTCAAATTCTCCACTCCCCGGGCACAGAAGGCAGTCAGATTGCCGGGGTTTGCCCAGGGAAGGGGAGGGGGGGGGGGGGGTGGGGTTGAAGTTTCGATTTGATCGGCGCATAAGACGATAGCCAATCAAGAATTGACCGACCAATATCGGGGTCATTTCTCATCCCACCCCTGAAAGGCCATAGAACACCTGTGAGGTGAGGGACAGGGGAGAGGAGAAGGCTTCCGGCGGAAGGGCCCATTTTCATTACTAGAGCGCATTCTCTGTTGTAGACCATGGTTTGTCTCACCGATCATTTCATGGCTATGAAGGGGCCTATCTCAAAAAACCTAACATTAGCTAGATCCGCATATCGCTTAAGGTACTTGATGAAACGTGGGTTCTGATTTCGAAAAGAAAAAAACAATGCCATTTTGGCGCACCATTCACACCAGTACACTAGTCCTCTCGGTTCTAGTAAGGACAACGGGGATGCACTGATTACGAAAGAAAACATGCATATATGTTTATTTCAAATTAGGAGGAATTATAAATTTATTGACGAATTAATTGGGACACGCACGCAATTTTCGTGAAATTATCTAAAATAAAGTACTATTGTACAACAACATGGGCAATTAAAACCTCCGCTCTCACTTCATTCAACATTGAATGTCCAATTTGGGAGACTCTGCGGCGTGGTGTGTGCAGGAGTCAGTCACACGGTAGTAGTCTGCTTTAAAAAGCTGTCGGCGGTTTTGTAAGCGGCGGAAAATAATAAAAAGATGGAGGTGTGAACGAGTGGTTTTGGAACCAGGTTTATAATCCAGAAATGGGAAAACAAGACGTACAAGCTAAAGAGGTCAATACCAATATAACCCTACTTCAATTGAATTCTTTGGTTATGCAAATTCTTTCTTTCATTTCAGTAAATCAATATGGCCGTTGATCACGTGAGTGAAAACATGTCTACACTGTTGTCATATCAGTCGTTGCAGCGCTCTTTCTGAAAATAACAATATTATAGTAATTTCTTTTACTGGTCACGATGCTTTTGATCCGAAACCAAATTTTGGAGTGAAATTTAAGCTTTGCATGAGCAATTTAACGCACTGCGCATGCGTCAAACTTTAAGGGGAGAACGAATGCATGAAAAGAAGGAAATGGGAAGAGGTAACACTGAAGGTGAAGGGTGCGAACTACACTTTGTTCACGATAACATTTTCTCCAGCTGCCATGTTGCTGGATACGCAAGGTGTCATCCATAAATCTCTCAAAGTGATTCGTAGTTTTTAGGTTAAAAGATGAAATACAGGAAGATCGTTCATGGCATCGTTCGATGGCATAAGTGGTAATAATACATAATTAGCTTGCTACACAAGGGGGCCACGAGGAGAAAAATATTTCTTCCGTGTCTTATTAGAAGGACGATCTCTTATTGTCTGTGTTCATTGGATAAGGTAAAAACGTACTTTCTCTTCCAAATGGCTTCAAATTTACATTTGAAAAGAAACAACATGCCGGAGGAATTCGTATTCTGGCTGTAAAATTGAATTGCTAATTAATTCTAAATTATGCAGTTTTTTTCCTGCCATGTTCAAACTCAAGAAACGCTAAGGCGAAACACAATTTTCGAGATTTACCCCATTTTCGTGGCTTTTTTTTCCTGAAGAAATGATTCCCATGTTGGAGAGATGTTTAATGGAGGTCTTGTCAAAAACGTTATGGTCGAGGTTCCGTCTATATCATGTTATCAAAGGGTTTAGCTGATGATTACAAAATGGCGTGCAGGACACTCGATCGAGGAAGAAAATTTCATGGTGTTTTACAACGAATGCTTAACAGGTATTTTGACAACAATTGTATGTAACTCGTATTTCTTGTCTCCATCAAGTCGTGCTTGATTTGCGGTGTAATAAACTACCTAATATCACACAAGATAAACATGATATTTCAGTTAATTTATGCTAGTGCAGTGTAAAATACCAGCCATGAAGTCATTATCACGACTTATTTTATGTCATATCATATCTATGGATATAATACTTGTTTTTGAAGAAAACTATGTATTGTATAATGCAGATTTATCTTATAATTAATATTTGTTTTGCAACTTTTTATAGTAATCATTTTTGCATGAAGGAATAATATAAGCAGGTTAAAGATGATAATAGACTTATCATGAAATAAACACAATACAGTTCCTTATTTACTATGACAAATCAGTACACAGCACACTGCGCAGTAATAGTTTGTTTGCTTTATTGTACTTTAGGATTTCATTTCCATACTCTAAGCCTCTCACTAAACTTACTACACAGCACACTGGCCTGTTAGGCGATCCTTAAAATCGGTTTTACGAGCTAGTTATGCAAGCATACTGGTTTACATGGCCTTCAATAACGTCCATTGGCAACAGTAATAACCAACGTAGCTCTAAAAGAGCTGGTCATAAAGCCCTCACAATTTAGTCCAGAACCGAGGTTTTTCGTACCCTTAACATCTGGACCGAAGGGGTGTTCGTGCAGCTCATGGTACATAGTAGAGTCGGCCGTCTTGCGTCCGTCGTACAGCTTCACATTCCACGCATATCCCTCCCCAGGAACAGACATCCACATCACAGCAAGTGCCTTGTCGAGGCGTGGAATGCGGTAGGCGAAGACTCCAGAGGTCCCAGTAGTGGCTCCATCATCGTTACGAACTTCAAAGTTCCGCATGTCTTCACCTGTAGGAAAAAACCTTTCACTTTAGGCACAAAGAATGCTCTTTTGACAAGCAGACCGTTCCCTTACAGAAAAGTTTAGACTATAAAGGAAATACAGTTCCAAGGAAGACATTCGTTCACATCTTCCGTAAGTCCATTGAAGGATTATATTTAGGTTTGCTTTCCTCCTCCTACTTCAGATACATACACACTTAGTTGCAGATGCTTCAATACTCATGTTTGAAATTCCGTAATATCAGAATAGACGTTAAACATTTCAAAAGCGCGACACAACCTGTGAGTTTAGAAAACATGTTAAGAACTTACAATTTTGTACCTTTACGTCGAGATGGTAAAAAAGAATGCTACAGTAATTATGAATAGTGGTATTATTCCAAAACCTCTACGAAAATTAAATTGATAGTGCATAAGTGAATAAATAGACAATAGAAAATTGCGCTCTGAACTGAGTGACTGTTTTGATTTCCTTACTACTGGATATAACATAAAATCTCAGCTCTTTTCAAGAGACTATTCAATTCTGATAAACGGGAATATCTTTCGGGAAATGTAACAAAACAAGCATTCATTTGACTTGAAAAGGTGCAGGAGTATTCAAGCAAGAATTTTATCAGAAAAACGTTTGATGTATGCCTACCAAAGAGAAATGGTCATTTTGGGCATATTGTGTTACGTAGTATCTTACAACAACCAATACTAAAGTTCAAGCGTGATTACTACTATACCAACGCGCCTCTACATTTACAAAATTCACTTTTACCCTTCCGAATATTAGAGGGCAAGTCATTATCATTAGTGCCAGACTGCAAATCGATAGAAGGATGCTTCCAGCGATAGCCACTGTGGTTTTCAATGGTAATGTAGACTGAGCGTTCATGAAGGCCTCTTGGCACACCAACTGTAAGTTGTAAATTAAATAAACTGGTTAGTCTCATCATAGCATAGCCTTTGCACAGTTTTTAAGAACCGAAATCAAGATCTTGTTCAAACCTTATCAGAAGAGGTGCATACCCAGGGAAGCATAAAAGAGGTTAGTAAAGGTTTGAAGAAATCCACAGATCAAATACTCTCACTTGTTATTCTCCTAGTGATAAAAGTTTCAGTCTTAAACTACTCCTAAGTTATCGTCGGCTCCTGATTTTCACGTGTGGGGGCAGACCGTTGCTTTACTGTTATCTTCAGAGGGCTACCCTAGCTAGAGTTGCAACTTAAGCTTCTGGAAAAGTTTTAACCTTTTTCCGTCTGTACTATTCTGTAAATGTGCTTTAAGCTTTTTCAGACCGATTCTGATAGATTAACAGCAGTTGTATACAGAATGGGTCCCTGATCACCACTTTTCACTGCGCGAATCAGACATCTTGGTAAGAATAGCTCAACTTTTTAATTATTAAATGCTCCAACTGACATTCAGTTTTGACCCACATTCGGCGCACAATTATTAATGAAATGCATTTCATGTGTTTGTCCATATATTAATTACAGCTACTATATATAATTTACCTAGCTTGGACATTTCGCTGTCTTCGTCTCTCGAGCTCATCTCTCCCTTCAATTCTGCCTCAGCGTCATGAGATCGCTTCGAAAAGGCCTCAAGTTCCTATGTGCCAAAAAAAGGGTCACCTCATTTTTTTAATACCTTCTTATGTAAGCACTCATGAATGGTTCCTAAATTTCAATAACGATACTTATACATCCTAAGTCTTACATGTACATTCACGTGAAAAATCCTTTGTTTGGAAACATAAGTACTAGGCTAAGGATGTATAAAGTATTTTTTATTCAAATTTATGCGTCACACTGCCGAGGGTAAGTAAAGGTTATTTATTTATTTATATTTATGCAAAGGGAAAATAATACCCGGCTTCGTCTTACCCATGTGCAGCCTTTTTTCCGGCAACCTTTAAAAGGCTTGAAATTTTTCACATGCAAACATGTAAACTTGAGTATTTCAAAGAAATTGTGGCCGATTCAATTTGACTTCTCACTCAAAATTGTTTACGCAAAGCCGGTTTCAGCATGGCCAAATGCCAGATTCTAAATAACAAACTGATTTGTTGAAGCATTTCATGCGCTTGTATATTTTGTCATTTTAATGTTACTATTCGAAGGTCATGCGTGGTGTAAAAAGGATCAAAAATGCCATGGAAATTTCAAGAGAGACACCTCAGAATACTACAAGCAAAAATTTTGATCATAGACAATAACATACGTCCATTTTTCTTTGTAGTTTTACCTCTCCCTTTGCATTCTTTGCCTTGATCACAGATCCAAGAGTAGCAGTAACCGAAACGATTAACAGCAACGAGAAGACGAAACTAAGACGGTCCATGTTCAACCTAGGAAACAATAAAAATAACAGAGCATTCATTTCCAGCAACAAGATATTTACCAAACTTCCGGCCAGAAGTAGCTTCAAAAACGATTTCGGTCAACCTTGGTAACAAACATTGTTAAGCGACAGTTGAAAAGACAAAATACAGAAAACTGAGCTACTGTTCTCCACGTTGTATCAGTTCCTGCATAACCTTGTACGCATCTATGTTAAATCTCTCTGAACATGTTTGTATCTACTTATACTTAACTTCAAACACAAGCATCACTTACCAACAGTGTCTTAGAAGCGGCTTTTCAGTCAGTGTTTACCAGTGTAGTCGCAGCAAGCAGCTCTGTAAAACTACGAAAAAACCAAGAGGGCGATCTCTATTTATTGGGAAATTTTGGTTAAAAACAAATTGATTTTATGACGCGCATTGCCTTAATTAAAATTAAAACACAAAGGCGACCCTATTTTTAGGATAGATTTTGAGAAACACAAACCCATTCAAAATTAGGCGAAGCAGAAAAAATGTCAGTTTTAATTGACGATATAGCTCTCAATGCTTTCAAAGTTCTTCAGTTTATTGTTTTATAGAAAAATAAAGAAGGCGACCCTATTCAAAATGGGGAAGCACTGATTCGCCAAACCATTCAACTGAGTCTTTTTCGACCACATTTCTGGGCGTCGTCTAAGTCATGGACAACTTCAGGAAATATTTAGACTTGAATGGTTTGGCGAATCAGTGCAAAGCCATATTTCAAGCAGTTTAATTTACACTCAGTATGAGGCCACCTAAGCAGAAACAGCCACAAGTCAAAAAAAGGGACTTTGCCGAGTGCTGGAACATGTAGATGTAGATGTGAATTTCGCTATCATTCCCATTTGTTACTGGGTTGCCAAACCCAGTCGGAATCTCTGTATCGTTTCGTCGTTTTATTTTTTTCCGTGTCGGTAAAAGTCTTGCCTGTCGCTCCCCTGCTAAGTGGTATCTTTGTGCATAGAGCTTTCTGCTCGTATTTTCTTAGGATAGAGAGGGTAGTGGAAATGCGTAGATTTCTCTGGTGGACACAGTAGAATGATAAACTTAACCTGCAATGGCGTCGAAAGTCATGTAACGGGAATGGCGTTTTAGTGGATCTTTGAACAAAATATACCCTTATGAAGCTCAATAATGGCAAGTCAATTGGATATTGAACAAGAGAGGCGGTGGGATCTTAGAAGCGACGAGTAATGGACTTCGACAACAATCTATCGCCCGTCGAGCCGAAATGAAAGTGAGCTGCATTTCAAATATTTTACCAAGTGTGCTCTTATGTAGAACACTGAAACCAAATGGAAAATTCTCTGGTAACTTATGGGTTCAACAAAGACAGAGAACGAATCGAACACCTTAAGTGGATCTGTGATCAACTCTGCACAGTCTACAGGTAAAAAAAATAATTGGAAATGTGACAGCCAAGAATTATTTGAAAGAAAGCTTGTCGTCTATTTTGTGCTTCATTATTCAAGGAAAAGGTACTTCATGAAAACGGTTTGATCCTGGAAGTTTAGTTTGTTGTAATATTGCCCATATTTGACACGATTGAGTATTTTCTCTTCACGCACGTAATGAAATACGAAGGGGTTTTTGCGTCTAATAGCAAATATGTTGTTTGTTTCAAAAAATTGTTCGCTGGAAAAGGTGGCCTTTATGAATTCATCATGTTTCATAATATGCGTGCTTAACTGGATAGTTTTTATGGCAATAGTAAAGCATTTTCGTGTCAAAATGAGGTTAGCGTCTTTCTGTTGTGCTAACTTAATTAAATATAAATATACATTTTGCCTCGTGAGTTTGTTAATCTCGTTAACCAGCAATGGCGTCGAAAGTCATTGCAACGCGGATGGCGTTGTAGTGCATCTTATGTTGTTTGTTTCAATAAAATGTTTCGCTGGAAAAGGATTCCGTGATATTTTCTGCCTTTGTGAATTCTGAAATGCGAAGAGGGGATTGTCAGGCACACGGCTATTCATCACGTATCGATTCTGCCCGGCTTCGCTGGCAAGATAGAAACATTCAAGACGATGCACCCGTTCACGGAAGCAATCAAATGACACCATTCTCGTAATTTTAGGTCGCTCTGCTTCTCGCCGACTGACGTTGTCCTTGCCCAGTAGCTCCCTAGGGAGACAGCGAATTGAATTTTTAATGCCAGGAGTGGGGGAGATCTTCTGAATATGACTTTTTGATGGTGTTGAAATTCTCCAAGGATTTTTTTCTTATTACAACCACAGGGTTTTTGTATTTCACAAATCCTAAGAGCAAATGTAACAGCTGCTTGCGCTTTAATTAATTTCGCTTTTCGCTTTCCTTTTCTGAGCATGATTTTCCCCTCATTTTACTTGTGCAGGAATTTTCTTTTGTAATTGACCAAATCCCTTTCCCGTCAATTGTTAAATTGAATGGCCCTTCCCTACTGTTTTCCTTTCGCAGGATGATCCTTTAATAAGGAGGTTTAATGGAAAGAAAACAAATACCTTTCCAAACGAGATTGGTTTTCGTAGATTCTCAATTATCCTTGGCATATCAAAGAACGTAGGGATTTTTTCAGTCAGAAATGGTTAAAAAAAGACTCGCTAATCGGAACAACTAAATCATGGTTCTTTTTCCCCCGACAAATCGATCTAAACTTTTTTCAAGTATGGCAACCTCTCGCAGAAAATCCATTCTGCATTATGCCTGCCCTAGTCAAAAAAGCAGGGAGAGATAGAGAGACTACAGCATGCCATCTGCGTTTAAGTAAACGTGATTCCGTGATATGATTCCTTTCATATATCATTTCATTCGTTGAACGTTTACTTTGGAGCGAAGTTTCTTGTTCAAAGGACCAGGTTTCGAACCACACATAAGAGCTTGCCATTAAAACTGTAGCACAGTTTCTAATATAGAACAATTAATATTTTATATTTGAAGGAAAATAAAGTAGGTTTTGGAATTCCGGAGCATTTTCGTTTAAATTCTAAATGATTTATCTATAACAAATTGCGATAAAACATTTCTTAAAATCAGTTAAGATTAAAAAATTGCTTAAAAAGCGACGACATTTCGACGTTAGCTAAACGTCAATATCAAGTCAAAATATGTTAGTGAGTTTCGATCTATAAACACTAGAAAAACAATAGCTGATTAAAAGCTGTAAATAATAATTTAAAAAATAATGAAAAGAAAAAAGTAAATAATAATTAAAAATATTAAACAAAACGTTTCGCAGGTATAGTGTGCGTCTGGGTATTTAAATTGGGCTTAAGATTCATGATGAACATTTCAAATACTAGACAATCAAATTTTCCCTGGCACTTTCTTAATTTTTTTCAAAAGGAAACTCACTAACATATTTTGACTTGATAATGACGTTTAGCTAACGTCGTCGCTTTTTTAGCAATTTTTTTATCATAAAGTAATTTTAAGAAATGTTTTATCGCAATTTTTTATAGCTAAATGCTTCTCAAAATCACTTCTTGTTCGTAATTCTAAATGAGCCTTAATTATGCGGGGTTTTTTCCTCTGCCACGGTCCAACTCAAGAAACATCCTGGCGAACTGAAACGATGAAAATTAAAACTCTCTGCCCTTTGTCCAGAAAAAAAACAGAACCAAATTTAAGTAATGTGTTATGGAAGGATTTGTCAAAGGCGTTTTGAGTCAAGGTTGCCGTTCTTCTGTTAGCAAGGAATTTTATTGAAGAAGTCAAAATGGCGTTGCCGTGGTGACATCCAAGGTGAAATTTTCAACATGCGTTACGATGAAGGAATCACTGAGGGTATTTGAACAACAAGTAATACTATTTTTCCCAACTTTTATATCGACTCTCTCGAATTAGTTTCAAGCTCTTAGCTTTGAGTAAAACAATACTTGAAGAGGACAACATCAAAGTCACCAGCTTGTATACTAAGAATAGCTAGCTAATAGCTTGCAACGTGAAGAGTGCCACAAGCTGGAAACTTCGATACTCAACCGCTTTCTTTTGAATGGTCTTGTTAAGTATTTAACCGATGATTTCAAAGGATACGAAAGAATCGCTCAGATTTTATCCGAGAAGTTAGTCCAATGATCCAAGATTGATTTCTATTCTTCATTGTAATGAATTAACATACGAGCGTATTGTGCAACTGAATTAGCTATTATTTTAATGCCAAGTATTTTTAAGAATTAAATCTGGTATTATCTTTGAAACGTGGGCGTACTGAAGAAATTAAATTTTACATCAACTGAGTAGAAATTATAGTAAACTTTTAAAAGGAAAGAGATTCGTTAAGTTGGTGGTTTCGCGATCAGATGATGGGGGTAGGGCGACCTCGGAACTCAAAACTCATCTTTTAGATCGGTCATTTATAACTGAACAATGGCCATGCAAAGACAATTGGAGAGACGGGCTCTTTGGGCACTGAGTAACCGGCCCTATAAAACACTTACACAGCGCTGCTTCACCAGTCTGGAAATGCGGTCTTCCTTTTATGAGCCGAGTTCCTCAAAATGAATGGTCGATGAAAAACATTTATCTTATGGTAAAGTTAGGAAGAGAGAATCTAAAATCCCACGGGTCGATTGATTTTCTGCTCCCATGCTTTTGGCGAGAAGTCCTACATTTATGGCAGAAATGCTGTCTCTTTTCGCGAAAAATCGTAAGCTCTTTTCGTTTTTAACCTACATCATGTCTGGAAGCCGATTAAAAGTTAAACAATTAGCGCGAAAATTTTTGTCCCTTTTCGCTTAGTTTTGCAACCCTCGGTCAGTAAGCTTTGGTTATCAACGTGCGATAAATTGAGAGCAAAGATCATTTTCTTTTCATTTTTGTCATCTTTTACAGTATTAAGTCCTTTTAACCAGCTTTAACCATAACCTAAGGTCAAGTATAGATGAGAAAAAAGAAAATTTCTAAGGCTCTTACCTTCCACAAAGGTGAACGATCGACTTAAATCTGAACACGGGCCTGACTTGGCTATTCTGGAAGCGCTTCACTGCTGAAACTGAATTTATTTCAGTACCATCAATGAGAAGGGTTTCAATTAAGGGCACTTCGTAGCATGTTTTTTCAACCCCCGTTTGTCTAAATAAAAAATTAAATTAAATTAAAATTTAAATTACTACTAATATTTACTTAATCTGTAGAAGGTCCTCACCATTTTTTCACAAAAAACTCCTTTTCTCTAATGCGGACATACTGTCACCAAAGTGAAAAGTGGATTGGGGCATGAGGATGAAGGTGAAAAACTTTCTCTTTTAATTTGGTAACTTTGACGGGCTTATGAAAGTATCGCGAATCCATTCCTTTCTAGAAATGTGTGAGTTTCCATGTGTCCTAAACTCTCATATATCAATAAATTAATTTACTTTTTTTTTCGTTGGCATCGTTTTAACTTTTTCTTAAAAGGAATTTTGTCACGCGGTCATTGCTTTTATCTATCGTTTCGTTTCTATCTTGACAACGTTCTTCACGGGGGAATTGTCATTTTGTGACATTACCTTTTAGTAGTAATTCAAAAATGTTTTATTTCAATTTAATTTAATTCTTTAGTTATTTAACATTTTATTAAACTGGATCTCTCTTTGTATATATATGCGATATATGTTTACAGTTTCAGAGCTTGCTCATAAAAAAATCTCTTGTATTCAAATTCTTATTTCAATTATGCTCGACTATTTTTCTAGGACTTACTGGACATTAAGCAACTACGTTCCCAGAACCTTTCCCTTCGCTTCGGAACCCATCCCAAAGCGAAGGGAAAGGTCCTTGGGCCCAAAGCGAAGGGAAAGGTCCTGGGAACGAGAAAACATAGAACAAATCTGTTGATGGTTACAACTTGCAATTAGTCCAGTCTTCCTAACATCGTGTGCATGATGTGCGAAGAGAGTGTATGATTAAGAAGTTCTCGTTTAAGACTGTGCTTGAAGGCTGATACTGCATTCAGAGAACTGTGTAAAACCACACTTGAAAGAGTGGTTACAGAGCTTAGCGTTGTGTAACCACTCCCATTCAAAGTTCAGTTTAATAAAAGAGCAGGAGTGTTTTATCGAGGCCAAGCCGGGTAGTTTTAGACCGGAAAAAAAACGACCTGCAAATTCATTGAACGGCTTCAAAGACATTGCACAAAAAGCGCGTCCCGCTGGATTTCATTCTGAGGGGGAAAATATTAGCATATAAGAAAAACAAGCTATGCCATGCCATGCCATGCCATGCCCTTTAGTATGCTTTATATAAAGAGTTGTTATGAGGAGTGTTTTATCAGTCTTAAAAGCTCGTGCACGTGACGTTTTATCGATGATCTGCTCGAGTGTTTCGCTCGGGAATTATTAATAAGCTTTAAACAGAGCGATGAAGGCTGAGCGATTCAGCTGAAAAATATATTTCGATCCCAATCGAGGTATTTAAAAGTGTCCTCATAATATGCATTACACTGCAGGACTGGGAGGATATTTCTTTACCTATCATGGGATGCACCATCGGATATGTACAAATTAAACCTGGTAAAACTATTATACAATATAATCAGAGATGAATACGCCCTCACTGATGAAAGATTTAGTCCTAAGGCGAGATAGTACATATATATATATATATGTAATAAGGAAATAACTTCTTGAGGCACATATGTTTCTAATCGGTTAAATACTTCAAACGTTTCGCCGTTTAGAGCTTCGTCAGTGAATGAAGATTATAAGTACACGATTGGTTTATGTAAAAAACTTAGTACAATAGCTCATTAATTTGATGGTGTTAATCTAGATTTAGAGCTCGTCCATTGCAACCATTCATAACGTTCTCATGCTTGCGGATTTCTAGCGCTTCAATAATTTTACGCGTGCGGATGTCGTGGATGTTCCTGTGGAGGATTCCCCAAGAGATATCTTGCATAAATGGTTTGTTATGGTTGATCAAATGTGAATAAACCGTCTGTTTCACCATTCTGATATGTTCTTCTATTCTGGATCCGATAGTTCTACTTGTTTCACCGATATAAACCGTGTCGCAGTGCGAGCATTTGATTTTGTATACACAGTTTTTTGTTAAGCATTGCTTAGTTCTTGTTGAAGAGCCGCACGTATCACAGGGATCTGGGCAGCATTGTTTTTCTTTGGGCGGCGTGAATATTCTTGATGATGAGGAGCCATTGATATAGTGTACTCTGATGTTATCTAGACCTGTCCATTTTAAAACTGCTTGTGTTTGCCTCTTGAGATCTTCGTTGATAAATGGCATTCTTCGACCTACAATTTACATCCTGTCTAATGGAATAAAAACGGCCTGTACAGGCGCTGTGAAAGATCTTATTTTCAACAAGATAATGTTTGCATAGATCACATTTGTTCTTACATTTAAAACATCCTACGGGAGTATTATTGCTGTAATGGGTTTTTTTCGGCCTTGCTAGAATCTCTTTTATGTTTTTGGGTCTTCGATAAGAAGGAATAATTGACCCCTTTGGGAAAATCTGGGATAGCAATGGCGATTCATAGATAAGATGACTAAATGATTTGATGATTTTGCTGATGTTTGGTAGATGAGGGTTATAGTCGACTACCAGAGGAAAGACGATTTTTTTGTCTTTCGGTTTCGAGGCGAGTAAGTCCTCCCTGGGTAGATCTTTTGCCCTTAAAAATTGCTTATTGACTTCCGCTGGATTATAACCTCTCTCAACGAGATATGTCTGGTATTCATCACTACGTTGGTCAAATTTTTCAATGGTTGAAAAGTTTCTGCGAATCCGGGTGGCAACTCCAAATGGGATTGCCTTAGTGCAATTCCTTGGGTGAGCACTGTTACGTAATAAGTACATATGATGGTCAGTAGGTTTAGAATATACATCCGTTTGAATATACCCGTCAACCAATGAAAGTGTGAGATCTAAGACGTTGAGAGAGGTTTCAGATGATTCTACAGTAAATTTTATGGTGGGATATAAAGCATTAATGAAATCAGTGAAATCATTAAGTTTAGTGGCACCTTGCGTCCATAGATCAAAAATGTCGTCTCTATACCGCCACCATAATCTGGGTTTGATTGTACCGGACTTAGCCTTTTGGTCAATAACTCCCATTGCTAAATCAGCGTAACTACAAGCATTTTTCGGGCCCATAGCAGTTCCATGAATTTGTAGGAAATGTTTGCCCTGAAAGTTGGAATTGTTGTGTTCAAGACAGATCTTGACAGCTTCAACAATACATGGAGTGGATGGGACCTGAATTTCACGCGAATTGAGAGCATCGGTAACAGCTTTAATTCCCAAGTTGTTATCGATGTTTGGAAACATCGAGACAACGTCCCAAGAAACGAGAAGAGTACCTTTGGGGAATGGCCCATCCCAGGAGCTCATTAAGAGGAGCCTCTATCTCCCATACTTGGCCTCGGAGTCAACCCTTTCCCGAGTAGATTTATTTATAAACACCTCCATTGGGAGATTCAGCACGCTCACTGTTATAAAAGCCAATCAAAACAGAGCTATCTCAGCCTCAAGGGAATTATGATACTTTTCGCGGGAAAAACCTGTTCCTAAAAATAAATTTACTCGGGAAAGGGTTGACTCAAGGAATTAGAGGAGATAGAGGCTCCTCTTGATGAGCTCCTGCCCATCCTTATTTAGATCTTCGATTTTTTGCAATAAATGAGTTGTATCTTTGACAAAAGAGGGCAACTTTTGAGTTAATGGTTTGAGATAGTATACTGTAAAAGCTGAAAGATTTTCAATAGCTGTCCCGCAACAAGATGTAATTAACCGTAAGGGATTCCTTTCTTTATGTGTCTTAATTGTGCCGAAGGCTTTGCCCGGTTTAGGTTTGTTGTTAACAACCCAGTTAGCGATGTCCTTATCGATTTGTCCCTCGAGTAGCCACTTATTACTCCAGTTACTGATGCTGTGAACGGAGTTGATGCTAGGATCCGAATCTAATGTTTCATAATGGAGTGGGTTTTCTAGCTGGCCAAGCATTTTATCAGAATATTCTGTTTGGTCAAGGATCACAATTTTAGATCCTTTATATATATATATATATATATATATATATATATATATATATATATATATATATATATATGTATGTACTATGCGCTCGACTCCGGATCGAGTGGTCCGGGTTCGGGTCCTGGCCGGGGACATTGTGTTGTGTTCTTGGGAAAGACACTTTACTCTCACGGTGCCTCTCTCCACCCAAGTGTATAAATGGGTACCGGCGAATTTAATGCAGGGAGTAACCCTGCGATGAACGAGCATCCCATCCAGGGTGGAGTAGAAATATTCCGAGTCGCTTCATGCTACAGAAACCGGAGATAAGTGCATGCCTAATTGGGCCTTCTGGCTCGTAAAAGCAGACTTTTTATCTAAATCACGTGCAGAAGAGTAGGCAGTCCTTGGAAAATGGCACAGAGCCGTGCAGCAGATCACAGTCAATCTCTTGAAATTGTGTGGGAGAGTTTCCTTAAGTTCAGTATGAACAAATTGTTAGTATGTATTTGTGAATTTCAAAGAGATTTTTGACAAAATCTAGCTTGCAGCCTCAAAATGATCTATGAAGATGTACTATTGAATCAAATCCGACCTAACAAATATTAGTTACTGGATACCATCAAAGTCCCAAGTGCAGAGCGGATCTGATTCAGGTCAGTAGGCAGAGTCACATACAGGAGTATCCATTTCCAGCATCTCCTTTGAAATCATGAGCAACAAGATGCATTCTGCAGATGACAGATGAAATTAGAAAGAGAGAAGGATAGAGGACCGTATAGAGGGAAAGAAGGGAGGAAAAAAAGAGAGAAAGAAGGAAGAAGAAATGAATTCGCAAATTAAATTGAACGCCTGAACAGTACCCTGAACAGTACCGCACACCGGTGGCTCAGTTGGTTGAGCATCGGGATGTCATGCGGGAGGTGTGCTGCCTTTGAAATTACATCTGCAAATGGTTAGACTTTCAAGTCTCCTCGGATAAGAACTATAAACCGGTGGTCCCGTCTCATAACCCTTGTTGGAAATTAAATAGTGTGGGACGTTAAAGAACCCGCTCACTATTCGTTAAGAGTAGGGGTCGTAGTCCCCGGTGTTGTGGTCTGACCTTATCTGGGCGGGGGCATCTTTCACTTCCTAAAATAATTTGTAAACTGTGTAATAAGCAGTCTGGCTAAAAGTCCCCCGTGAAGCATTGTAAATTAGTCCAGAAAAGCCTCGAGGGGAGAGACTAATAGCTTCTCTTCACTTCACTTCACTTCACTTACCCATTAAGTTTACAAAATGTGGATCAGATCAGACAAAACTGATGAGCCATGGTAACAGATAAGGCAGCTCTCGATTATTGGACTGACAACAACAGCACTGTCAAACTCAAAAGTCAACTTGCATTGAAAGGTCTCCCATAACTTACGATGTTCAATTTAATAACAACAATTTCAAGAGACTGCCTTAATAGAAGAATTGACTCTTCGACTCTGCTTCACATAAAGGCGATATTCTACGGTGCCATATCAAGCACCAATTATTGCTTAACAAGATGTACGCATTGGTTGCCAAATCAACAGGATAGTCACCTGAAAAAGAACCCTATCATTTTTCTATTAATGCTCTGATCTCAAACGTCATTTTTATTGATGAAAATGATCAGCATACCAAGATAAAAGTATCTGCAAAGATTATTTGAAAAAATTCTGATGCGAATATCAGAGCAACCTTTAATTTTTCAGTTTTGAAGCAAGCTCTTGCTGACTCTACTTCGGATTTTTTTTCAAACTTTGCTGAGAATTTTGACTTAAACAATACAGCTCTTTGCCGCAAAAAAGGTGGTTTTTGGGTTCATCGTTTTCAGTGGTATGAGCATTGAAATCGAATCGAAAGATAAACTATTGTTTTTGTTAAGGTAGCTATCCTGTTGATATGGTAACCTAGGTCACAATGTTGAGCGCATTTTGTTAAGGAATACTTCTTGTTTGGTGATACAGTGTTGTAGGCTCGATCCTCCTAAATAGCACGGTTTATTGCCACTGGTTTGAGCTATCTTTCGATCACTGATCATGTCAATGTTCGTTTGACCGACTTCCGCAAAGAAACAGTATCTTCAGCATACTTTTCAACGCACTGTAGGCCTTAGTTTAACTTGAGGACCTTCTTTGGCGGCGAATAATGATCGACAAACAAAATGTTTCAAAGTGAACCAAAGTGAAAAAGATAACCTGAAAGAAAACGACGCTTACGTTTTCAAGATGCAGTAAGCGTTGATGCTAAGAAACCTCTGCTAGGGAATCTACACTTAAACTGGAAAATGACTATATTTATACCTAGAATACTTTCAAAGAAAACAAAAATGTCACACTGAATTATTTAACCAACGCATTTTCCACTGACCCATGACAAACGGACGACGAAATTCCTACATTAAAAAATTAAACACAAAACCGTTGATTACCAAGGCGTTAGCTAGAATCACACATTGCATTCCTTGAGTCATGGATAACGAAAGCTGCAACAGAGAGGAAGTCACTGTCCCTCCAACTGAATTAGATGCTTCGACGGACTCCTCATTAATTGGTATCTCATTCAAAGATCGCATCTTTAGTGAATTTGTGAGAAATGGAAAAAGGCGTCATGAAGATCACTTATAGTATTGACAAGATCCGTCATCGCGAAGACTTGCTGAGATAATACTGCAAAATATAGCGCAAGAAAGTTATAGAAATTGAGAAATGAAGGCAGAGAAAAAGGAGAGGACGACATCACAGAAAAGAAGTCTGGAGAAAGAGATAGTTGGAGTGGGAAGTTGGTCGTCGGAAACTGCACAATAGCAAGTTGTTGAACAATAATACAATGACTTTGTTGTTTTGGATTTGACATCACGAGGGAAGAGAGTTTGTTTCACGGTTCTACGAGAATAAAAGTTCTTCCTAGAGAAAAGGGGTTGTGTTGACCTAGGCCTATCTTCATGGTCTGCATTTCTTTCTTGTATTTTGAGCACTAGTTTAAAACTCTTCTTCGGGGTTCCAACGGTCTTCCAGACCACTGGATAGATGAGGAGGATTATTGTTGTTGATGATGATGGCGAGGGACAGAAGCAACCACTGCATGCATGCATGCATGCATGCATGCATGCAAGCATGCAATCCATACAAATCTGCATTTGGCAAGCAGGTTGGATAAAATTAGCGCCCATGCAACTGATGGGGGCCTACTATTACAATAATGCTGTTGTTTTTGTTGATGACTGTCAAGCCAACGCTGCCCTTGTCACTGGCTCACAGATGTGAACTTGCCATTTAAAAATGAACTAGAAACACATCTTATATCGAAAACGAGACGATGCAGTAAAGACAATTTCATGAAAAGCTCATTTTCAGAAGTTGGAAAGTCACTTGTTCGAGTAGGATTTTCAGGTCAAAGTTTTACACTTTTAAGCAACAACTTTACAATCAAATGGCACAATCTGTTCAGTTTTTGAAGAAAAAAAAAATTTCCGTGCTGAAAACCGGTTTTTAATGCAACTCTTCTTTGTTACCTGGGAGCAGTTGTTCAAAGGGTTATCTCGATTAAGTTTAAAAATTTAGCCGTTAAAGGTATAGTCTTAATCACTTTTGAGAGTTGTTAAAATGAAATCCGTGTTCCAGCGTCCTAATATTCCATCCAATATAAATTTTATCGCAGAGCTCCATAATGCACTGCTGTCCTGGTGATCCAATATGGCGGATAAGAAGAGGATTGCCGTAACAGGACAATATCCAAGGTAATCTTTTAATTTGATTTGCTAGTTTCTCGAAGGACCGATCTAAAGATTTTTGCAAGTCTGAAGTTATTTTATTGGGGCTTCGAATAACTGCTTTTATGCATTAATCCCGGGTTTAATTAAGGACAGGTTTTAATAGTTTATTAAAAAGTAAGGCCTGTCTTGGGATAAGAGCTTTGAGAGAGAGCTTAATCTCAAAGCTTTTAAACTCTTTTCAGACAGGCAACAGCACAAAACAAACACAAACTGTCAGAGCAACAGGATAATACAGGACAACACTGTCCTTAAGCAGCATAGAATGCAACATAATCGAAGTAGTATTCATTGGATCTAAGTATTAAAACGTGATGGCAAAAGGGTTAGGGTTAGGAAAGAATAGTAAGTTTACAGTCACTCTAATGTACAGTGCACATGTAGCTCTTGTTTGAATTGTCATACATGTAATGTGGCTTGTTAAGTTTCATCCAGAGACTCTTAACTAGTAGGTTAGAGATCCAACTGATCAACAGTGGACACCATTTATTACAGGAAGCTGAATAGCACTGCGGGAAATTACTTTACGGTTAAAGTGTATACAACAGATTTTTCTTTATTTACTCAATCGAAAAATCGTGGTTTTCTGAGATAAAAATAGTTTGAAAAATCCCATACTGATTTTTAAAAATCAGAATTTTCACTTCTGGTGTGCTAGAAAACCGTTCTAGTAAGGAGACTGGGGATAGCAGAACTGTGACGTCAAAACAACAACAAAATTTTTTCAGGACTCGAATTTTCCTTTTTTAGAATTAGAAGTTGCTGAAACTACTTCTGAAATGCATTGTATTTGTTTGCAATGATGAAATTAGACAAAGGAACAAGATTTCTAAAATTTTCTTCGTTTTTGTTTTGATGTCACAGTTCTGCTTTCCCCAGTCTCCTTACTAAGCTAAGCGCAGTTCTGTACCCCACCAGTAGTGAAAATTCTGATTTTTAAAGGCTAAGGGACATAGAAGGAAAATCTTTATGGAATTTTTCTAATGGCAGACGTATTTGCGGCGGTCATTTCTTTCCCCCTACTCGACCTGCTAAACGATTTCTGTGGTGTAAAATTCTGAGCCAATCAGAGTTAGGTTCATAAATCTCCAGAACCAACATGAATGGAACACGCAAAGTACTTGCGTGTTGTCCACGTAAACACAAGTCAAATAGGCCGGTTTCGTATTCTAACGGTTGGACTGGATCTAGCATGAAATGGAGGCTAACACGGGCAATTAATTTGCATAAGAAAAGATTTCCCCGCATTAGCCTCCATTTCATGCTAGATCCAGTCCAGCCGTGAGAATTCGAAAATGGTCTATTAATGGCGCAATAATTATGCAGAATGCTGTTAAAAAAGGTTGTGAGATTTGCAGTATGAAAAAGTCGAGAAGCCACCAGGAGGATACAATCAAGTATGTTGTGGCCGAGAAGAGACGCGATGTTTTCCTCAATTTACTTGCACGATTTGGAAAGTCCTATCTTTATGTAGCCTTGCTTGTGGTGTTTTCCTCTGTGCGGTGTTCTTCTGAGATGAACATCACCACAGAAAAGGGGAAAGTTGAAAGCACTGACCCTGATTGCTTGGACTACCCCATCTACAGTGTACATGTATAATAAATTTATGGTCTACTCCACTCCTGACATCAACCAGAATTACTTGAGGGGTGAAAATAAGAACCATTCTTGCTACCGTCACAGTATACTTGATTATGTTGTTGAAATATGTGACCTCTCATGGGAAGACGTACACTAACGACTTTCTGGAAACAGATCAAATGCTCAAAACAATAAACAAAACCAAATAAACACTATAACATATACATGATTACATTAAAAATCGAGTGCTAAATCAATTAATTATTCCT
This sequence comes from Montipora capricornis, assembly GCF_036669925.1. Classification (NCBI taxonomy): domain Eukaryota; kingdom Metazoa; phylum Cnidaria; class Anthozoa; order Scleractinia; family Acroporidae; genus Montipora; species Montipora capricornis. The sequence continues at coordinate 6,398,364 of NC_090896.1, forward strand.
AAAATAAATAATTATATATGCCGTATATTTAAATATCAGACTCTCTTAAAAACCCTTTAGTTATTTATAATGATATGTCAGAAATGTTATTTAAAAGCTAAACGACAAAAATGTGTTTTTAAGTGTTGTTTAACTTTATCTAGCTTATGAATGCTTCTGATTTCCGAAAAGAGCGAGTTCCATAATTTGGGTGCTGCCATAGTGAACGATCTATCTCCCATTGTCGCAGCAGATTTTTTCAATGGTGGGGTTAACAATATTGCATTATTAGACCGAAGGCTGTCTTTAGTGTTTGTTTTCTGTCTGATGTGCACGATACTAGCTATAAACAAAGTTGCCATGTCATGCAGTGCCTTAAAAGTAATTAGGATGACCTTAAATTGTATTCTGTTGGTGGCAGGCAGCCAGTGCAGCTCTTTTAAGAGAGCTGTAATGTGGCAATATTTTGATTTCATAAATATGACACGTCAGGGGCGGATCTAGGGTTTTTCTTAGGAGGGGGTGCACCACTAGGGAATGACGTCGCTGACTGATGTTTTTTTTTGCAGAATTTCAGTTGTATTAGAAAGCCGCAGGTCTTCTCAGGAGGGGAGGTGCGCACCCCCTGCACCCTCCCCCTAGATTCACCACTCCATGTGCAGTGGCATTTTGCACTCTTTGGGTTTTAGATATTTGGAACCGTACGAGGGCAATCCAAACAAGAGGCTATTTATACAATAATCGATTCTGCTGGTCACGAAGGCATGAATAAGAGTTTCTGCAGTATCTTGCGAATGTTTCCTAATTCGTTGGTTATTGTGAAGATGATAAAATTTTGCGCCACTAGTCTTCGCAATATGAGTCTCCATAGAAAATCTTTCATCGAACTGGGCTCCTAAGTTTCTGACATGAGATGAAGCAACTATGTCAGCTTTGCCAACGAGTATAGTGGAAATATCAATCTTTTAGACCTTTTGCTTCCTTGCAGAAAATTAACTAACAATTTATATCAGTGTTTTGCTTCTACATTGTATTACTCAATATATTGGAGTTGTTTCGGGCTGTGGTTTGATCAACTGTTGTGCTTCTCACATGATATCCAAACTTTGTTCAGGGATTGTGAAAGTAGACATGCGCACACTAAGTCATGAACCACCAAGCATATAACGAGCTTGAGGACCGTACCGATACTAATGGACAAAATGAATGCAGAGTGGCTAGGGAAAGGTTTCTTCTTTATACAATGAAAGAAGGATATAGAGTGGAGGCTTTCCCTTCAGTTGATTACCAACACATTTTTATGGTGCTGGTATATGGTATAATTAAAGTAGAAGAAAAAATATAGCACGGAAAAAGTGCTCTCTTAGGTGACGTTCGAATTTATCATAATTGTCGGTAAAGCATAGCAAGGTGAAGACAGTTAAAATATTCATGGTCTTAATTTAGGGGTTAATGATTTATTCTCTTGACGGGAGCAAAAAGGGAAGAATTTCCATTGGGTGTTTGCGCCTTCCTTTTGAGAGGGAGTCAACTTTTTGTTTACTTTTATTTCTGTCAAACAACTAGATCACAAACTTATGATGGCTTCACATGTGCCAGAAAATCAGAGACTGATGTCTCAATCTTTTAGAAACCAACTGGTCTGATCTTCATTTCAGCTCTTTTAGCGGAATAGTAGTGTCCTTTCCAAGATAACCAGTTGACTCCATCTGCATATGAAGAGTGCTGGCCATGGTGATAACGACCGTTTAGGTTTGACTCGTGACACCTCTTATACCACCAAGCACCTTTATACGATGCTGCACAGTTTTCCGAATTTTTCTGATCATTATCCCTGTCCTTGGTAGAAAAGGAAGCACCACGGTGGTGAGATAACGAATCACCAGCAGTTCCTGAAAACATTTAAAGTATATTGTAAAGGTACATGTAATAACGGATAATCAATCAATCTCCTTCTCACAGCTCTCATTAGGAGGTATTTTCTAGAGCGAGTTTCAATCGAGTGTCGTAAAACCAAAACCAAAGTAATTACTTTGGCCAATCAAAAGGGAGGGAGACAATCCAGTAAACCAATCAAAAGTCGAAGTAATTACACGCGGCCGACACAAAGCGCGGGCAAATGTGCACGCGCGAGCCACGATTGGTTTTGGTTTCACTTCTGATTGGTTGAAAAAGTGGCGCGACAACTTTAAACCAATCATTGAGTGAAGTAATCATGAATCAAAGCAATTCGCTAATTACTTTCGACACAATTGAAAATCGCTCTAAACAGAATCACTTGATTCTAGAAATTTCCTATTCAACTTAAGTTCCTTTTAAGAAGTTAAACGAAGTCGGAACAAAATGGAATGCGATATCATAGTTGTTGTAAGGTTTGAAGAATGCGGAAGAATATATGAGTGTTGTACTTTTAACTGTTCTACCAGTACTAAGGAATAGTTACACACATATATTTCGATATCATTATTTTACACAAGCGCAACAATGAACTAACAAAAAATTAAAGAGAAGAGTGTCAATTAGCATAGAAAAACACTGCTCTAGTTGTCTCTCTTTTATACGGAACCGGTGTTGCTGTGTATATTGTAGAATCTTCATTGTGCCGATACACGTGTGGTAAATTACACACCCGAGTAAGTTCCAAGGCTCAACTGGTATTTGGCCTTCTCGCTGGTCACTGCAAACATGTCATAGGCTGCATAGGCAGTTTTGCCTTCAAGCTCATGAGTTTTTGTTATAACTCATTACATAATAAGTTCCTTTTTAAGAAGTTGAACAAAGTCGGAACAAAATGGAATGCGAGAGTCGTTGCAAGGTTTGACGAATCCGGGAGAATACATAAAAGTGTTGTACTTTTAACTGTTATACCAGTACTAAGGAATCGTCGTACATCTTTTGATATTACTGGTAAGTCGTATTTCAATTGATTCGAAATCAGCCAGTTTCTTGATGGCTTGATATTTCACTGTCAGAGCAGAAAGTGCACCCTGCCCTACACTTTCGTCTTTTTCTTTATTGAGGGTTAGAAAAGGAAGCTCTGCCTGAATTGTGTCAAATCTCTGAAGCCGCCGCAGCCCGAACGTCTGGACTAGGCAATCTTGTTTTCTCTCGTCAAAATGGTTTTTCCAATGGGAGCATCCGTTTAGTGACAAGACCGACAGGGGTAATTGAGCCCACTGTACCATGAAAAATCAAGATGGCGGCCAGATCTTCTCAAGCACTTAGGCCTGGGTTTGAAACAGTATCCTGGCAACATGCAGCGCATGCTCAATAAAGATCTTACTCGATTCATGCAGAGTCTTCTTTCTCGAAAACAGCAAAAGAATGGCTCTGCTAGTAGGGTGCAGAAAGTGTAGCACAGTAAATAAATTGAGTCGTCGTGAATTTCCTTTTAAGCCTGGATTTTTCTCAGTAGTTACTTTCAAACCGTGATGTGATGATCTTGCTCCCTTCAATTATTTTACACAAGCGCTACAATGAACTAACTAAAAGTTAAAGAGAAGAGTGTCAATTAGACTGCTCTGGTTGTCTGTCTTTTATATGGAACGTTATTGCTGTGTATATGATAGACGCGTGGAAAATGACATACCTGAGTAAGTTCCAAGGCTCAACTGGTATTTGGCCCTCTCGCTGGTCACTGCAAACATCTTATAGGCAGCATAGGCGGTTTTGCCTTTAGTGTCTTCCAAATCAACTCGAAGCGTATTCTTCACCAGTTTGGTCAGACGATAGATCTTGTCCAGTCCCAGCCAATACTCGCCACGTAGGTTACCAAAGCCTTGTTTGTAGTCAGACCAGCCGCGGTAAAAGTCAACCGATCCGTCCAGTCTCTTTTGGAACACTGTCCACCCCCCACCGGCTGTTGTCTGGTCACAAAACACATCAAAGGCCCCTGAACCATCAGGATCAATTGTGTAAACACCACTGCTCCTTTCACCAGATTTGTACAGCTCAGCACAGTTCCTCCTGACTGTTTGAATAATTAACAAGGCATTGAAAATTCTATTAAAACTGTAAGAAAAAGAAATATCTTCTTGTGGACTGAAATGGGCGGAAAACGAGGAAGACAAGCGGTTTCTCTACTTGCAACTTACAATTAAGCTCGAGCCTGCGAAAAAAACGTTTTTAGGCAAGTTAAGGTACGAGTGGGAGCCGAAAAGTTTCCCACGACTGTCCTTCTCTTGCGCTTGGTCGCGATTTCCTCCGCTTGCTTTACTTTCTGCGATTATGAATAGTTCTCGGCGGCTAACGCCCGGTGACTAATTAACTCATCACTGATTTTAGCGAAGCTCCGCGCGCGCGCGGAGCACCATAGTTAAGAAAATATGGTAACCCATCGATGTGAGAAAATTTGGTTTTATAGCCATGACGTCATCAACGTCCGTACGTCCGTCCTCCCCTTCATGTATGCCAATGTGACCAGTACACGTAACCATATCACGGGCTAATTAAAGTTCCAGGAGGCAATACTACATTTGACACTAACTAGTTTACAGCATACATCTTTGATATTGGACATCAATGTTATGGTCAATTGACACCTGTCAAAACAAGGTATCCGCTGACCAGTATCACGTGACTATATAGCTTAAAATTAAAACTCGCTTCTCTGATAAAATCGCCACCAAAGCTATTGCTGCTAGAATTTCAAAAGTTTTACCCGTTCTAATAAATGGAGATCAAACTGGTACATTAAAGGCTGATCTATTGTGCAAAATGTACGTTTAATTGCTGACATTATAGAATGCACATAACCGCTTAACATTCCAAGCATAGCTTTGTTTCTGGACTTCAAAATAGGCTTTCGATAGCATAGAATGGAACTTCATTTTCAAGACCCTAGAGACTGTTGGTTTCAATCTGCCCTTATTACAGTGGGTTGGGACTTTTTATAACAATATTCAAAGCTGTGTTATAAATAACGGTCACGCGACACCTTTCTTTGAGTTAGAACACGGCATAAGACAGGGTTGTCCGCTCTCCGGTATTCTTTTTGTAATTGCTGTCGATAATAATTATTATACACTGTAGGAAACTAACATTCAAACATTCTGTGTCTAGTATGCTTCAGTTCAGGGGCACCCAACAACCAATTTGTTGTAAAATGTATTATTATACCCCAGTTAATGAAAATAAATGTTATTAAGGCATTTTCAGGTGTTTTTCAGTGTTGCTGGGAAAACATTATCTGTTCCTTTTTTCCAGCAAGACACACAAGAAATTTCCCAGCCAGCTGGATAAAATTGGTTGGTTTCCACAGCCAGCTGATCAAATTTATTTCCCAGCCAGGAATTCCGCGCACTTTCAAATTCCTCGATCCAAAACGACCGAACTAAAGCGACAAAACCGGGACAAAACAGGTTTTTTCCGCAAGCGCAATCACTCTGACCAGCCGTCGTATGCTTGTGACTACTCTCTGGGAGAGGGAAGGGGTTCTTTTTTTTTTTTTTTTTTTTTTTTTTTAAGTCGTCCTCAGTCTTCAGAGTTTCTACAGC
>NC_090896.1:6411337-6466337 GCF_036669925.1 Montipora capricornis
ATGCTATCCTGCGCTTATTGCTGTGAAATAAATGCCTGGAAATCAAGTTCAATCTGTCTACCGTGGCTTTCTGCGAGATCCCGTTACAACTTCCATGAAAACAAACGATCGATTTATACATTTCCATCAAATGGCAAAAGTAAACAAAATTTTACTTTCTAAAGAAACTACGGTGCTGCGTCGATGGTAGATTGAAACAGAAATTGATTTTATCAAACGAGTTGATAAAGGTCGAATAACCACCGTGAAAGATTTGGAAAGCTGACGTTTCGAGCGTTAGCCCTTCGTCGGAGCGAAGCCCTTCGTCATTCCCTCCGACGAAGGGCTAACGCTCTAAATGTCAGCTTTCCAAATCTTTCACGGTGGTTATTCGACCTTTATCAACTCGTTTGATAAAATCAATTTCTCTTAAATGGTAACAGTAAGTAGTTTCAGTAGTTTCTATACTTCTAACAAAATTTAACCACATTTCAAGTTAAATACGTTTATTAGCGCATAACAGTGAAAGTCGTCTATATATGTCATTATAAGAAATGTTGGACACTGGCTTATTTGAACGTCAAACGACGTTCTCAAAAAAACTTGGTAAAGACTCTTCGACCGAAAATCTTCGGTCATCCTTGGTTTAAATTTGATAAAAAAGCGACAGCTCCTTTCAGCGGTTCACATTTGCGTATGTGCGTGACTACAAGCCTGAGTACACGTGACCTCTACGCGAGACGAGGAACATTATGCAAGTGAAACATAAATGTCAGGAATTTCTATATGTTCATTCCCCGCATTCTGGTCTCTCTTTGAATGCCAAGCCTCCAGGAAAAGTCTCTTGTGATAGTCAACTGCCTTGTCAACTATAGTGGCGTGGTCAAAGTCCATATTATGGCCAAATTGGTTTGCGTGTTGCGCAATTTTAGAATTGCCGTCGCAAACACGGACAGCTCTTTTATGTTCACTAAGCCTTGTGGCAAGAGCTCTATCCGTTTGGCCATAATATGCGAAATCGAAATCAAGGCAGTTTACTTTGTATACAGTACTTCGAGACTGAAACAGGGTTGGTTTGTCCTTTGGTCTTGAAAAGATTGTGCCTAAAGTGCTGAGTGGTTTAAAACCAACTTTGACTCCGTTGTTGCGTAGCACTCTCGACACGCTTTCTGTTACGCCTTTCACGTAGGGCAGGACAACAAATGGTGTTGTTACTTCATTTGTAGTGTTGTGAGTGTTGGAGTCGGGATAAATTGTTGTTCATCAAGACTTTCATAACATGTTGCTTTTCTTTGCGTTTTCCTCTATTTGCTGACTGGATTTTCTCCGCTCTATCAAGGAGTGTATTAACTACTGATCTTTTGTGTTGAGCTGGATGATGAGAGTAGAAATCAAGATATTTATCAGTGTGTGTCGGCTTTCGGTACACGTTGACCTGTATGCGACCGTTTGCTCTAACTGTTACTTACTTGCTTACTTACTTAGGCCTTGAGCCCCTGGAGGGACATAGGCCATCCACAACAGCCCGCCAGCGTCCGCGGTCCTAGTCGATTCGCTCCAACTCTCTCCAGGAGCAGCCGGTCTGCTTGGCGTCCGCCTCCAGGTCTCTTCTCCAGGTGTTCTTTGGTCGGCCTCTCTTTCTCTTCCCCAGAGGGTTCCAGGTCAGGGCCTGGCGTGTGATGTTTGTCGGTGGTTTCCTCAGGGTGTGCCCTATCCATCGCCATCTTCTTCTTCTGATCTCTTCTTTTACTGGCACTTTGTTGGTTCTTTCCCAGAGATCTGAGTTGCTGATTGTGTTTGGCCAGTGGATCTTCAGTATTCTTCGTAGGCACGTGTTGATGAAAGTCTGAACTCTTTTGATGGTGGTCTTGGTTGTTCGCCATGTTTCTGCTCCGTACAGTAGGACTGACTTGATGTTGGAATTGAACAGGCGGATTTTGGTGCGAGATATTATAAGGTTGGATCGCCAGATGTTCTTCAGGGCTAGGAAAGATGCTCTTGCCTTTCCGATGCGGGTCTTAACATCTGCATCTGTTCCTCCTTGTTGGTTGATCACGCTCCCAAGATAGGTGAAGGTCTCGACCTCTTCCAGGTTGTTGTCTCCCAACTTCACTGCCTCTCAGGAGTGCTATTTTTCAAGAAGAGTTAACTGAATAGAGTGTAATGTGAAGTGCTAGATTTCTATCCAGGCCTTTAACATCTTCAGTTCCCACGGCCTGCTCCCGTCTGACCTTGTAGCTCAAGGTGGCGGAGATGTAACCCGAAGGTCGTGGGTTCAATTCCCACCCTAGTCAGAGTTTTTCTCTGTCCTTGTGTGGGCCCATTTCCATCAGTAGGGCTAACGCTCACATGGTTCATATGGAATAGAAATTTAGCACTTCACATTACACTCTATTCAGTTAACTCTTCTTGAAAATTAGCACTCCTGAGACAACTCGTAACATTTCCAAGGAACAACTCACAGCAGGAACCTTAAAAAGGATCCATCCATTACCATTGTACCAGCAGATAAGGGCAGATCCATTGTTGTTATGAACACAAGTGATTACAAGAGTAAAATCAACACTTTGTTAAATGATAACAATACGTACGAGAAGATTACGAACAAACGCAGGAATCCCACCTCACGAGTTGAAAAGGACCTTAATCACTTGTTTTTCGAGATAAAATCGAGTCCTTGCATTGATGACCCCGATAAAGCCCAACTGGACCCTAAGTTATATCACTAACTCCACAGCACGGACGCTACCCCTGCAGCTTTCTATGGCCTCCCCAAGATCCACAAAGTCAGCGTACCACTTTGTCCAATAACTAGTTGTGTCAACTCTCCAACGTACAGCCTATCGAAATAATTAGTTTCGATTTTATCCTCTCTACTGGACGAGAAATATTCCGTGAAAAATAACACTGCATTTGCGGAATAAATAAGAGACCAAACAATCACCGAGGATGAAATCATAGTTTCCTTCGATGTTGTTTGTCTATTCACGTCAATCCCGGTGGAATTGGCTCTGCAGGTCACCCGTGAAAGATTAGACAGCGATAATAACCTAATAGAGCGCACTAACGTTTCCAAGGGTAACATAATGCGATTGTTAGAGTTCGTTCTGCGGAACAGCTATTTTACTTATGAAAAGGAGCACTATCATCAAACGTTTGGCTGCGCCATGGGATCGCCATCTCAACTCTATTAACCCACACATACAATTTACTAGTGAGGTTGAAAGCGACAACGGTCTCTCCTTTTTAGACACTACAACAGTTAGAGCAAACGGTCGCATACAGGTCAACGTGTACCGAAAGCCGACACACACTGATAAATATCTTGATTTCTACTCTCATCATCCAGCTCAACACAAAAGATCAGTAGTTAATACACTCCTTGATAGAGCGGAGAAAATCCAGTCAGCAAATAGAGGAAAACGCAAAGAAAAGCAACATGTTATGAAAGTCTTGATGAACAACAATTTATCCCGACTCCAACACTAACAACACTACAAATGAAGTAACAACACCATTTGTTGTCCTGCCCTACGTGAAAGGCGTAACAGAAAGCGTGTCGAGAGTGCTACGCAACAACGGAGTCAAAGTTGGTTTTAAACCACTCAGCACTTTAGGCACAATCTTTTCAAGACCAAAGGACAAACCAACCCTGTTTCAGTCTCGAAGTACTGTATACAAAGTAAACTGCCTTGATTTCGATTTCGCATATTATGGCCAAACGGATAGAGCTCTTGCCACAAGGCTTAGTGAACATAAAAGAGCTGTCCGTGTTTGCGACGGCAATTCTAAAATTGCGCAACACGCAAACCAATTTGGCCATAATATGGACTTTGACCACGCCACTATAGTTGACAAGGCAGTTGACTATCACAAGAGACTTTTCCTGGAGGCTTGGCATTCAAAGAGAGACCAGAATGCGGGGAATGAACATATAGAAATTCCTGACATTTATGTTTCACTTGCATAATGTTCCTCGTCTCGCGTAGAGGTCACGTGTACTCAGGCTTGTAGTCACGCACAAACGCAAATGTGAACCGCTGAAAGGAGCTGTCGCTTTTTTGTCAAATTTAAACCAAGGATGACCGAAGATTTTGGGTCGAAACGTCTTTACCAAGTTTTTTGAGAACGTCAAATAAGTCAGTGTCCAACATTTTTTATAGTCATTATGCAAATTCCTGACTGCAATTTCAGCATATTTCGTCTATATATGGCTTGGTTCAGTTTTCTCGCTCCAATATAATAATATTTTGGACTAGTTGACTGAGTTTCCGTATGAAGCGAATGTCACCAAGACCAATATTCATATACCTGAAGATCCTGCTTGAAGTCCTCCTCCAGACCCTAACAGACAATATAGCAGTCAGGTTTTCATGTTTGAGGAATCCATCCACGTTTTATTTAAATTTTAAATTTGCGGTGTAAGCTTCGGTTTTTTTAATTTTTATATGTGTTCCCAAGTCTAGACATGTGTCTAGTTTCATCCCCCTCGAAAGCGTACACCCCAACAGCGGTAATTGATGATGTGAAAAAGCCTTGCCTACGTGTATTGAGCAACATATGAAAGTTCCGTCGGCTTATTCTAAATTAAACGCTTCCCCGTGTAAAAGCAAACAAATACGTTTGCTGAAGCATCGAAGACGGCTGTCGCTGAAGGAAAAAAGTGAAAAAGGTACGCTTGTCGAAAATTTCTTTATCGCATGTTCAAGGTTTTTGTCTTGTTTACAATTGCTCTGGACTCCCATATGGAACAGCCGGGATGCTCGTCGGAAATTTTGTATTTAACCCCTAACGGGGGTTTCTTCTCGAACCCTAAACGAGACCTTGGCAGCTTAAAATATTGTCGCTTTGTCCGGAACACCCTAAGCGAGACTAAAATCCAAAATTTACTCCCCTAAGCGAGACGACGAGCATCCCCGTCTATTTCAGAAAACGATAACTCGAAAAGTGATAAAATCGACTGTACAAGAAATGTTTTGACTCGAGCAACGAAGCGTCAATTGCTTGACCAACCGCATGTTCATGATACATTTTCCTCATTGCACGGACTCGAATAGCTTTTACACAACTCATACTGGTATATAAGCATAGAATCAAACACTTTTTTCGGATTTTGCGTTCCTTTCGACTGTGAAATTTGCTGAATCTTTGATCAAAAATCCGTTTTTGGATTCGCCGAAAGGAACACACCCAAAGCTTGTTTTTGTTGTTGTTGTTGTAATCATCATTTGTACGTTTATTTCTCTTTATCGTTGTTAGTTACCTGTCTGTCCCTCAGAAGCATTTGATATCACAGCAACTGAGAACAAGGTAATCAGAAGGAAAAACGCTGTTTTCGGAACATTCATGTTTCTGCAAAACAAGACAACACTGTGAGTTATAAACTTTTCAATCTCACACGTAAACTTACCTCAATTTCCCTTTCAAAGCAAGTCGAAGTTCACTTTCCACGCATACACGTACAAGAGTGCAACTAATTACCCCAAAAAATAATTATAGCACTTGGCCACGTTTTGCAAAAGAGATTAAAATTGAACTCGAACGGACTTTTGCATCAATTTGCCAATTTACTCAATGTGAGTGGTCTACGAAAAATCACGTGTTAATTTATCAACCAATCAGAAGCTAAACTAAAAGAAAGTTGAACTGCTCCGGCTTCTCGAGTTCCTCGTTTACGCGTTGATTACATTTAGGTCCTGTTCAAACTTATCAATTCTAAGAGTGCCATTTTTCGTTTTCAATTATCCGGTCACGGGTTAGGGAAATGTTGTATGGTTCCGTTGCCTACATCAATACATCTCTTTCTGATCTCGTTCGTCCTCTAGCTTTATAACTGAATTTCGCGTTGCAAGCACGTTGGGATGGGTGGTGTGAGGATGCAGGACTACTTGACCATTCTTTGTTGATCAGTGTGTTAGTAGATGTCCTTAGTTCCTAGTTTTTCTCTATGCCGAAGTTGGGAATATTATCGCTTTCAGGAATTTTTTTTAGGTTTTACGACAATGTGAGTGTACAAATGCAAACCTTCCATCCTCTATTTTACTCTGAAACCTGCTCGTACCAATTTATTTTTAGGATGATTCGCCCACATTGTGCGACGTGAACGAGATGGAATAATCGTAAAAGACTTACGACAGAGCAGAATTATATTTCGAGGTGACGCTTTCGTCGATGTCGCCGTCGTAGATCTTTGAGTCCCTATTTTCCCTCTTTAACCAATGATATTCTTGTTTTGTCGCGTGGCGATTGCAGTAGCCATCATCGTTGCTTCATAGAGATCGCCTTTACGCGGAATTTTTAAAAACATGCAAGATAGCAACTTTGAAGAGAGGATAAAAAGTCATGGCTATAAGAAGACGTGTGACTTTTGAGAAGATCAATGTTGATTCATGATTACGACACGTTTCCCAGACAAGACGAATTTCTCTATTGCTGCATCAAAATATCGTTGGAAGCGTTCAGGCGAATTATTCTGTGTGTAAAGAAGCTCTAACCTACATCATGTCTGGTGACCGATTAAAAGTTATATTTTCGCGTGGAAATTTTGTCCCCATTCGCTTATTTTTGCAACCCTCGGTCAGTTAGCTTTGGTTATCAAGGTGTGATAAATTGAAAGCAAAGATCATTTTCTTTTCATATTTGTTATCTTTTACAATATTAAGTCCTTTTAACCAGCTTTAGCCAAAACCTAAGCTCAAGTATAGATGAGAAAAAAGAAATTTCTAAGGCTCTTACCTTCCACAAAGGTGAACGATGGACTTTAATCTGAACACGAGCCTGACTTGGCTATTCTGGAAGCGCTTCACTGCTGAAACTGAATTTATTTCAGTACCATCAATGAGGGAGAGCTTCAATTAAGGTCACTTAGTAGCATGTTTTTCAATCCCTCTTTGTCTCAATGTTACGAAATAATATAAATTACAACTAATATTTACTTAGTCTGGAGAAGGCCCTCAAAATTTTTTCACAAAAACTCCTTTTCTCTAATACAAACATACCGTCACCAAAGTAAAAAGTGGATTGGGGCATGAGGATGAAGGTGAAAATTTAACTTTAAAAAACTCTCACTTTCGGTAACTTTGACGGGCTTATGAAAGTACCGCGAATCCATTCCTTTCTAGAAATGTGTGAGTTTCCATGTGTCCTAAACTCTTACTTATCAATCAATTTATGTACTTATTTTTTTCGTTGGCATCGTTTTAAGTTTTTCTTAAAAGGAATTTTGTTGCGCGATCATTGCTTTTATCTATCATTTCGTTTCTATCGTGACAACGTTCTCCACGTGAGGAATTGTCATTTTGTTACATTACCTTTTAGTAGTGATTCAAAAATGTGTTATTTCAATTTAACCAATTCATTAGTAATTTAACATTTTCTTAAACTGGATCTCTCTTTGTATTTATATGCGATATATGTTTACAGTTTCAGAGGGTGCTCATAAAAAATGTCTTGTATTCAAATTATTATGCCAATTATGCTCTACTATTTTTCTAGGACTTACAGAAAATTAAGCAACTACGTTCGCTTGACCTTTCCCTTCGCTTAAGCTCCATCCCAAAGCGAACGGAAAGGTCCTGGGAACGAGAAAATATAGAAAAAATATGTTGATGGTTGCAGCTTGCAATTAAGCCAGTCTTAGGCTCTTGTACAATTGGGTTATAGCTTCCTAACATCGTGTGCATTATGTGCGAAGAGAGTGTTTTTTTTAATATGTGCTTAGCTTATAATAACTATTCAGGCTATTAAGATCTGTTTCCAATACATTTTCGGCCATGTCTGTTTAGTCCCCCAGGGATTTTTCATATCAGAGAAATATTTACTTTTTCTTAAGAGCATTTGGTTTGCAGTTTTCATTAGAAACCAACATTAATGGTTAGTTAAACAACATACGTACATCCTTTATGGGCTTTCAAAGAGGGCGTTTCAAAGACAATAATCCTATAAATGATGAAATGGTATATGAAATGAATCATATGAACTGCGGATATGAAATCAAGTGAAGATCATAGCTTCACTTGATTTCATATCTGATTTCAATTCGGTAGAGATGCGCCGTGCTGCATGGGAAATTTTGCGTCGGATTAGTTAAATTACTCCAGTAATTTTAAGCAATGAAAAGTAAGATCAGTCCTTTAATAATGGAGCTTAACTTTAGCAGTTGATCAGTTCAGCCAGTACCTAAAGAAATGACAGATTATTAATTTTAAATTATGAATATTATCTATATCTTCCCTGCTACAAGAGATCTCTTTTCTTTTGCGTTTGCTGGTCTGACAAGTACGGGAAAAGAGACCTCTACCATGGTCGAAACTCACTGTGTTGAGCATGCGCGGCGGTTACTCAGCGACCGAATCGTCATCTCATACTTTGTTTTTGGTCTCACTTAAGGAATGCGCGGGAAACAGCGGGCTCAAGTCACAGTCGGCAAACATATCATGCGTTTTGAACAATGCCGTCTAAGCTCGTGGACAGCGGTTGGATCAAAGTGAGTTAAAGGACTGTTTTCCTGTACTCGTCAGCTCAGCGAACGCAAAAGAAAAGAGACCTCTAGCAGGAGGGAATACATTTTACTTTACTTTTCAACTGTGTGTAGAACAAATGGTTTTCATTGTGAGGACGCGAAATTTCTTGAGCCCATGGGAGATTCCGTCAAGGGTTTTGAGAGAATCATTTTAATGATCAATGATGTTTTTTCTTTTCTAGACAAACTGCAGCCACATGAGATGGGCAAAGTTGAAAGCAGTTCTGAAGAACGTGCTTAAGACGGGAGGAGGAGGTATTAATTCTTGCCTTTCAACTGTGTGTTGTGATAAATAAATAGCACATTCCCCTAATTAATTCTTTGTCTTCCATCAGCGACCTTTGGAAGATAACCGCTAAGTCCGCTTGCTGTAATTGTACTGTTGTGATGAAAAATAAACAAATTCTGCTCTTTTTAAAACTTTTTGTTTTTTGGTCCACTTGAATTTCCCGGGAGAGACAAAAAATACAGAAATGCACCGTTTCCGTGGTAATAGTACAATCAGAGTGCTCCATTTAGCTTGAGAATTGCCTGCCGTATAGAGCGAGTTTCAATCGAATGTCGTAAGACCAAAACCAAAGTAATTACTTTGGCCAATCAAAAAGGATGGAGACAATCCAGTAAACCAATCAAAACTCGAAGTAATTACACGTAACCGACACAAAGCGCGGGAACTGTGCACGCGCGCGCCACGTTTGGTTTTGGTTTCACTTCTGATTGGTTGACAAAATGGCGCGGGAACTTTGAACCAATCACTGAGTGAAGTAATCATAAACCAAAGAAATTAGCTAATTACTTTCAACACTTAACTGAAAACCGCTCTAAAGCCCCGGCCAAATCATCGAACAAAGTTGGATCCCACATGCAACATTGTTGGATGTAAATGTTGAGGTAGTGGCAAAACACTATTGAACATTGCTTGACGAATTCAAGTTCAAGTTGGCGCAAAATTTGAAAATTTGGCGTAGCGTTATGCTACTGGAGTAGCTTGGAGTTGTTTGAGGACGAAAGGGACGTATTCACACAAGGCAAAACCAAAGAATGGTTAAGAGAACGTGTAGAAAAGGGTATGTTCTTTGCAAGATACATCCGCGCTTAGGAGATGATGATTATGAGCTCGGATCAATTTGGAGGAATTTTAAACGCTATTGAACCAGACACCTCCAAACAGCGATAATGATTAAGACATGGCCTTGCTTCCTATTCGCTGATCAAGGTTTGTGGCTGTTCATTAACAACCACGACGTCCCCTTGGTCCTTGTCCGCCATCTCTGTTGCAAATGATGCTTGAAAATAAGATAGCGATTTGTGATTGGCTAGCAGCGCGAACGTGACTCGATTCAGGACACAACTTTGTTGGAAGAGCGGCAAAACACTGCAACATTGCTGCGTCAAACAGAATTGTTGGTTGTAATGTTTGATCAAAAGCAAACTCTATCCAACATTTGATCGAACAAAAAGTGTTGGACGAACATCTTCCAACCTGGGCGGCCAAACTGTCGAACAATGTTGGATCGAGCAAAGTTGGAGCCTTCAATCCAACTTTGTTCGATAGTTTGGCCAGGGCTTAATAAAGTCGGATATTTTCTTTTGGTGCATATATTAGATTTTTCTATATATTTCTTTGTTAATTATTTCCAAACAGAACATGGCGCATTAGAGGGCGAATTTATCTGAAGGAGGCAATGAAGAGGTCACAGAAAATCTGGAAAATGATCCAAATATGATGACCGTCTTAAGGTGAATTTGTATGTCTTTCAAACTTTAAAGAGTAGAAGCGGTATTATCATTGCTGTCAATTTTAAAGTACCATTTTTTTCGTTTAAGGAACAAAGGGAACAAGTGTGTATTGGAACACGGAAGTGATGACTTGGAGTATGGACGGTGTATGTTGAGATCGGCTGGATCATTCGGAAGCAAGGTTTATCTTTATGTCTATCTTAGAGAAAGAGAAAAGTTGCATAAATCTTATCACCGGGTTTTAAAACATCTGTTTTCTTTTCTTTGGAATTGAACTTTGCTTGTTTTTGAACGCGAATTGCCCAACGCGCAACACGCAAAGCATGCCTTACTTATCTTGTGTAAGTGTATGTGTGTGTGTGTGAACACTTATGAGGTCTGTGTAGAATAATGGGCTCTATGAACTTTCCAAACGTTGTGCTTTTTATTTATTTATTTTGATTCAAACAACACCAATCAACTTTTTGCATTTGCAAGCCAGGGTACGTATGACATTTCGTAGGCTTACAAAGATACAAAGATGTAGTTTTTTATACATGCAATCATGGACAAAAGTGTTGGGAAGGTAGCTTCATTTTACAGATACCCCACCTCCCCCCCCCTCCCCCCCCTCCCCCCCCCCCCCCCCCTTCACCCTTCACCCAACTTCCTTTTCAATGTTGGGTTTTCCAGGAGGAAAAATGGTGACTTTTTTTACCTGAAGAATGAAGAACTCCAACATTGAATATGGGGGAGGGGGACCACAAAAGCATGGTATTTTCCAAATACTTCAGCCAATAGTTATTGACTGCTGACCCTTCTAAAGGGTGCTTATACTTAAATGCTGTTTATCAGCGCTATTTGAAATGGGTGCTTAGACTTAAAACGCGAGTCTCGTAATGCTCGCAGATTGTCCTCTTCTTCTGGCTTCGTCTCGTACAACGGCCCATTTTTTGCAAGCTCATCACCGTCTGCAACCCCTCCACTGTTGTTCAGGCGTAGGCCCCAACATTTCACTTAAACAGCCAAGTAGTGCAGGTGTTAGAGAGTGTTCTAAAGAGAGACATCCTCGCTGTGCGTAGTTAAGGTGGAGAAAGAGGCTCAAGGGTCCCGGAATTTCCATCCTACAATATTTTTAAGCTGATAGACGTTGAAGTGCATCCTAAAGTATTAAAGCAATTTGTGGTAGCCGAGATCGGCACCCAAACCAGGAATAAGATCGGTTGAATCATGGTAAAACGGCGCTTATATTGCAGTATAAACTACGCCACGAATAGCAGCTTCCAGGAGCTGACAATGGAAGAGACTATGTATGACCATGTGTTGATGAACTCTGGACTCTGTCTAAAGAAGATCAGCAAACAGGGCATCACATGGATTAAATTTGAGCTCGAAAGAAAAGCTAGAGGTCCTTAAGGGGTTGCAGAAACCTTTAGAGGCAAAAATACTCCTGACTCCCGACGAACGTGACAACGGCAACTGACGACACATTAAACTCAGCAGTGATCGAAATATCCTGGAATCATCGACCCGTCTTAAAAAATTGGTTAATTGGTTAAAGGTCGCTCAGACAGCTTCGCTTTTCCAGCTCATCTATGAGCGTTTCTATCCCGCCAGACTTCCATTTTGGTTTCTTTGTTTTGTCCGCCTCCGGTGCTTTTCTTTTCCTTGTTGCAGTGTTGATCTCTACCTCAAAATCGTCTGGCGTGTCATATTCTGCATTGTAGGATCAGCTGATCGAAATATTATCGCCCGGACGTACTACAGCCACACACAAAATTCTCTTTGCTACCGTCTTTTCTTAATTGCGCATGCGCTTGCTCAACAATGTTGAAAGAGCGGGGCAAATGACTTCAACTCCTCTTCAACATTCCGAACATTCCAGACAGCAAAAGAAATGTTGAAGCAAAGTTTAAAGGCTTTTAAACTCTTTCAACATCGATTCAACATCGTTTCAACACGTTTCAACACGGTGAAAAGGGGATGGCAAACGCTTTCAACATTGCCATTCAACAAAATCGAAAGGATGTTGAAGCAAATGTTGAGGCCGTTCGCTAGAGAATGAATGAATGAGACGACAGGAGGAGAAAAACAGTATAGGCAATTAAAACTGAAGCAAGGAAAGCATGAAAGGGGACAAGCAATCTTGGATTGAAGAGATTTCCCAGAACAATGAAGACAATATCTAAGACAAAAAAGTAGACATGCAAAAATTCTCCTAACCAAAGCAAACTAAGGACAACTCAACACCATTTAGGACAAAGCTTAACGTGGAAACTGCTAGAAAGGAGACACGACACTCTAAGAAGATAGATAGAATACATTACGTGCCTAGAATATAATAATAATAATAATAATAATAATAATAATAATATATTACTTATATTGCGCCTTTTCCATACAATATTCAAAAGTGCATCACAATAGTATATCACTTAATGACTAAACTTATACCTCTAATGTAAATCTTACAAATCTTTCAATAAAGCTAACAAACTAATTACATTTAAAAATCCTACATAGAATAATAACCACTGTAGACGAACTTCTAAAATAATAATGGATTTAAGAAAATTACTGAGATAACTGAAATGATTCCTTGTATAAAAATGTTTTAATTATAGTCTTAAAAGATTCTAAGTTCCTTGCTTCCCGTGCAGACCTAGGTAACTTGTTTTATAAAAGGGGAGCAGCTATTTGAAATGCTCTGTCACCTACTGTTTTCTTAATGTAAGAACTATCTTATAATCAGCCTAACAAGTCATGATAGTGAAGTCATGTTAACTATTTTGTTGAATAGACTAGTGCGCTCGACTTCGGATCGAGTGGTCCGGGTTCGGGTCCTGGCCGGGGACATTGTGTTGTGTTCTTGGGCAAGACACTTCACTCTCACGGTGCCTCTCTCCACCCACGTGTATAAATGGGTACCGGCGAATTTAATGCAGGGGGTAACCCTGCGATGAACTAGCATCCCATCCAGGGGGGAGTAGAAATACTCCGAGTCGCTTCATGCTACAGAAACCGGAGATAAGTGCCTGCCCAATTGGGCCTTCTGGCAGACTTTTTACCTAAATCACGTGCAGAAGAGTAGGCAGTCCTTGGGAAATGGCGCAGAGCCGCGGAGCAGATCACAGTCAATCTCTTGAAATTGTGTGGGAGAGTTTCCTTAACGGCGGTATGAACCAATCTTTAGTATGTATTTGTGAATTTCAAAGATATTTTTGACAAAATGTAGCTTGCAGCCTTAAAGTGATCTATGAAGATGTATGATGTCATTTCCTACATGTACCAAATATCAGTTATTGGATACCATCAAAGTCCCAAGTGCAGAGCGGATCGATTCAGGTCAGTAGTCAGAGTCAGATACAGGAGTATCCATTTCCAGCATCTCCTTTGAAATCGTGAGCAACAACATGCATTCTGCAGATGACAGTTTTGCAGAAAGATAGCCGAAGGAAATTAGAAAGAGAGAAGGATAGAGGACCGTATAGAGGGAGAGAAGGGAAGAAAAAAAGAGAGAAAGAAGGAAGAAGAAAGGAATTCGCCAATTAAATTGAACGCCTGAACATTACCCTGAATAGTACCGCACACCGGTGGCTCAGTTGTTGAGCATCGGGCTGTCATGCCTTTGAATTTATATCTGCAAATGGTTAGTATTTCAAGACTCCTCGAATAAGAACTATAAACCGGAGGTCCCGTCTCATAACCCTTGTTGGAAATTAAATAGTATGGGACGTTAAAGAACCCACTCACTATTCGTTAAGAGTAGGGGTCGTAGTCCCCGGTGTTGTGGTCTGACCTTATTTGGGCGGGGGCATCTTTAACTTCCTAAAATAATTTGTAAACTGTGTAATAAGCAGTCTGGCTAAAGTCCCCCGTAAAGCATTGTAAATTAGTCCTGAAAAGCCCCGAGGGGAGAGACTAATAGCTTCTCTTCACTTCACTTCACTTACCCATTAAGTTTACAAAAAGTGGATCAGATCAGACAAGACTGATGAGCCATGGTAATAGATGAGGCTACTCTCGATTATTGGACTGACAACAACAGCACTGTGAAACTCAAAAGTCAACTTGCATTGAAAGGTCTCCCATAACTTACGATGTTCAATTTAATTTCAACAATTTTAAGAGACTGCCTTAATAGAAGAATTGACTCTTCGACTCTGCTTCACATAAAGGCGATTCTACGGTGCCATATCAAGCACCAATCATTGCTTAACAAGATGTACGCATTGATTGCCAAATCAACAGGATAGTCACCTGAAAAAAACCCTATCATTTTTATATTAATGCTCTGATCTCAAACGTCAATTTTATTGATGAAAATGATCAGCATGCCAAGATAAAAGTATCTGCAAAGATTTTTTGAAAAAAATCTGATGCGAATATCAGAGCAACCTTTAATTTTTCAGTTTTGAAGCAAGCTCTTGCTGACTCTACCTCGGAATTTTTTTCAAACTTTGCTGAGAATTTCGACTTAACCTGCTCTTTGCCGCAAAAAGGTGGTTTTTGGGTTCGTCGTTTTCAATGGTATGAGCATTGAAATCGAATCGAAAGATAAACTATTGTTTTTGTTAAGGTGGCTATCCTGTTGATATGGTAACCTATAGGTCACAATATTGAGCGCATTTTGTTAAGGAATACTTCTTGTTTGGTGATACAGTGTTGTAGACTCGATCCTCCTAAATAGCACGGTTTATTGCCACTGGTTTGAACTATCTTCCGATCACTGATCATGTCAATGTTCCTTTAACCGACTTCCGCAAAGAAACAGTATCTTCAGCATACTTTTCAACGCACTGTAGGCGTTAGTTTAACTTGAGGACCTTCTTTGGCGGCGAATAATGATCGACGAAAAAAATGTTTCAAAGTGAACCAAAGTGAAACAGATAACCTGAAAGAAAACGAAACTTACGTTTTCAAGATTCACTAAGCATTGATGCTAAGAAACCTCTGATAGGGAATCTACACTTAAACTGGAAAATGACTTTATAAAAACCTAGAAAACTGTCAAAGAAAAAAAAATGTCACACTGAAGTATTTAACCAACGCATTTTCCACTGACCCATAACAAACTGACGACAAAATTCCTACATTAAAAAATAAAACACAAAACCGTTGATTAGCAGGCGTTAGCTAGAATCACACATTGCATTCCTATGAGTCATGGATAACGAAAGCTGCAACAGAGAGGAGGTCACTGCCCCTCCAACTGAATTAGATGCTTTGACAGACTCCTCCTTAATTGGTATCTCATTCAAAGATCGCATATTTAGTGAATTTGTGAGAAATGGAATAAGGCGAGCCATTGGACTGCTATGAAGACCACTTATAGTATGGACAAGATCCGTCATCGTAAAGACTTGCTGAGATAATACTGCAAAATAGAAATTGAGAAATGAAGGCAGAGAAAAAGGAGAAGACGACATCGCAGAATAGAAGTCTGGAGAAAGAGATACTGAGGTGGAGTGGGAAGTTGGTCGTCGGAAACTGCACAATAGCAAGTTGTTGAACAATAACACAATGACTTTGTGGTTTTGGATTTGACATCACGAGGGCAGAGCGTTTGTTTCACGGTTCTACGAGAATAAATGTTCTTCCTAGAGAAAAGGGGTTGTGAGTGGACCTAGTCCTATCTTCATGGTCTGCATTTCTTTCTTGTATTTTGAGCACTAGTTTAAAACTCTTCTTCGGCGTTCCAACGGTCTTCCAGACCACTGGATAGATGAGGAGGATTATTGTTGTTGATGATGATGGCGAGGGACAGAAGCAACAACTGCATGCATTCATACAAGTCTGCATTTGGCAAGCAGGTTGGATAAAACTAGCGCCCATGCAACTGATGGGGGCCTACTATTACAATAATACTGTTGTTTTTGTTGATGACTGTCAAGCCAACGCTGCCCTTGTCACTGGCTCACAAATGTGAACTTGCCATTTAAAAATGAACTAGAAACACATCTTATCTCGAAAACGAGGCAATGCAGTAAAATCAATTTCATGAAAAGCTCATTTTGAGAAGTTGGAAAGTCACTTGTTCGAATTGGATTTTAAGACTTTTAAGTAACAACCTTACAATCAAATGGCACAATCTGTTCAGGGACTCATTGCAGTTTTTGAAGAAAAAAATAGTTCCGTGCTGAATACCGGTTTTTAATGCAACTCTTCTTTGTTACCTGGGAGCAGTTGTTCAAAGGGTTATCTCCATTAAGTTTAAAAATTAAGGCATTGAAGGTATAGTCTTAATCACTTTTGGGAGTTGTTAAAATGAAATCCGTGTTCCAGTGTCCTAGTATTCCATCCAATATCTATTATATCTCAGAGCTCCATAATGCACTGCTGTCCGGGTGATCCAAGATGGCGGATAAGAAGAGGATTGCCATAACAGGACAATATCCAAGGTAATCTTTTAATTTGATTTGCTAGTGTCTCGAAGGAGCGATCTAAAGATTTTTGCAAGTCTTAAGTTATTCCAAGTTATTTTATTGGGGCTTCGAATAACTGCTTTTATGCATTAATGCCGGGTTTAATTAAGGTTTTAATAGTTTATTAAAAAGTAAGGCCTGTCTGTGGCTTATTAAATTTCATCCAGAGACTCTAGTAGGTTAGAGATCCAACTGATCAACAGTTGAAACCATTTATTAAAAGCTGAATTGCACTGCGGGAAAGTACTTACGGTTAAAGTGTATATGAGCGAGCGAGCAACGTACGCATGCGCATAAACTTGTCGTTTTTCAGTGCCCTCCAGTGTCCTTTATCTGACCCTTTCACTCCCAAGAGTATATTTTCTTCTCACAATTTCAATACATTGTTAAGCAAACTGGTGGCGAGAATAATTAGCAACTATTTACCGAAGTGGAGGTGGATATTTACTGAGCCGCGAAGTGAGATAATATAGCACAAAAAGATGATGAAGTGACGATGTCAACTTGTGGATATCCGAATGACGACATCCGAGACCTGAGCCACTGAAGTCAGTTCGGGATCACTGGAGTTCGATAATTATTACCGGATAACCAGTCATTGTTCGTACTGAGTGAGCTATATTTATTCTCTTCTCTTTTTGAATTTTTATCTCTTTAAATTGTTCTAGAAATCTTGATCTGATATCATTCAACCTATAGTGGAAGTGACTTTGTTTTCCCCGCATGGAAGTGTTCAATACAAATCCTATTTTGTTTGTCCCTAGAATTCCTAAAAAGAACGCTAATGGAAGCAAGTCTTCACGGAATCCTGGGATAGCCATCAGAATACGAGGATATTTTACCGAAAACAAAACCGAGAAGAAATCGTTCGCACGTCTGCAATGCTGAGGGGAACGAGAAAAAATGTAGCTTATTCTCGTATTTTTTGGTTACTGTGTTTTTTAGACTTGATTAGTCATTGAACTAAATCGAACAATCTATCGATAGCAGTCAAACTTTTTATCCATGAATGGGTTTCTAAAAAGTGGAACATAAATCTTTCACCTTTCTTCGATTTTGCTCAAAAATATTATTGTAAGAATTAACTCGTTTGGTGTCAACAAGCTAAAGTCAATTTGCAAAAAAAGAAATTGTGCAAGTGAACTTTTAATTTCTTTAGTCAAGTGTATGTTGTGTCAGCGAAACGTTTTCTTGAATGAAAACTTTATAAAGATTGAGTGCATCAAAATAAATTTCGTTTATTGTAATAACATTAGTTTATGTATTTTGTTGAGTACTAACTCATCTGTCAGACTAAACAAGTTCAAGTTACACGCATTTTGAACGGAATGAATGTTCCATCAAATTCATCCTAAGGGCTTTAAATTCGCTTTAGAGTAATGCACCGATCAACTCGAAACTTCAGCACCCCCCCCCCCCCCCTCGGGCCAAAATAGTGTTCAAATGCCCTACCCTGTCGTCGGATTTGTCTGTCTGTTCCCAACTCACAGATGCTGTATCTCTTCCTTTAAACTCTTCCATCTCGTTGAAACACGTGTTTTTTGGCTCTTAACGACTTCGTCGCCCCAAAAAAAACTCACTTCAAACCTGATTCTTCCGGTTCAATTTTCCCCACCCCACGCAGGCAAAGGTCAAATTCTCCACTCCCCGGGCACAGAAGGCAGTCAGATTGCCGGGGTTTGCCCAGGGAAGGGGAGGGGGGGGGGGGGTTGAAGTTTCGATTTGATCGGCGCATAAGACGATAGCCAATCAAGAATTGACCGACCAATATCGGGGTCATTTCTCATCCCACCCCTGAAAGGCCATAGAACACCTGTGAGGTGAGGGACAGGGGAGAGGAGAAGGCTTACGGCGGAAGGGCCCATTTTCATTACTAGAGCGCATTCTCTGTTGTAGACCATGGTTTGTCTCACCGATCATTTCATGGCTATGAAGGGGCCTAACTCCAAAAGCTTAACCTTAGCTAGATCCGCATATCGCTTAAGGTACTTGATGAAACGTGGGTTCTGATTTCGAAAAGAAAAAAACAATGCCATTTTGGCGCACCATTCACACCAGTACACTAGTCCTCTCGGTTCTAGTAAGGACAACGGGATGCACTAATTACGAAAGAAAACATGCATATATGTTTATTTCAAATTAGGAGGAATTATAAATTTATTGACGAATTAATTGGGACACGCACGCAATTTTCGTGAAATTATCTAAAACAAAGTACTATTGCACGACAACATGGGCAATTAAAACCTCCGCTCTCACTTCATTCAACATTGAATGTCCAATTTGGGAGACTCTGCGGCGTGGTGTGTGCAGGAGTCAGTCACACGGTAGTAGTCTGCTTTAAAAAGCTGTCGGCGGTTTTGTAAGCGGCGGAAAATAATAAAAAGATGGAGGTGTGAACGAGTGGTTTTGGGGCCAGGTTTACAATCCAGAAATGGGAAAACAAGACGTACAAGCTAAAGAGGTCAATACCAATATAACCCTACTTCAATTGAATTCTTTGGTTATGCAAATTCTTTCTTTCATTTCAGTAAATCAATATGGCCGTCGATCACGTGAGTGAAAACATGTCTACACTGTTGTCATATCAGTCGTTGCAGCGCTCTTTCTGAAAATAACAATATTATAGTAATTTCTTTTACTGGTCACGATGCTTTTGATCCGAAACCGAATTTTGGAGTGAAATTTGAGCTTTGCATGAGCAATTTAACGCACTGCGCATGCGTCAAACTTTAAAAGGACAAAGAATGCATGAAAAGAGGGAAATGGGAAGAGGTAACACTGAAGGTGAAGGGTGCGAACTACACTTTGTTCACGATAACATTTTCTCCAACTGCCATGTTGCTGGATACGCAAGATGTCATCCATAAATCTCTCAAAGTGATTCGTAGTTTTTAGGCTAAAAGATGAAATACAGGAAGATCGTTCATGGCATCGTTCGATGGCATAAGTGGTAATAATACATAATTAGCTTGCTACACAAGGGGGCCACGAGGAGAAAAATATTTCTTCCGTGTCTTATTAGAAGGACGATCTCTTATTGTCTGTGTTCATTGGATAAGGTAAAAACGTACTTTCTCTTCCAAATGGCTTCAAATTTACATTTGAAAAGAAACAACATGCCGGAGGAATTCGTATTCTGGCTGAATTGCTAATTAATTCTAAATTATGCAGTTTTTTTCCTGCCACGTTCAAACTCAAGAAACGCTAAGGCGAAACACAATTTTCGAGATTTACCCCATTTTCGTGGCTTTTTTTTCCTGAAGAAATGATTCCCATGTTGGAGAGATGTTTAATGGAGGTCGTTATGTTCGAGGTTCCGTCTATATCATGTTATCAAAGGGTTTAGCTGATGATTACAAAATGGCGTGCAGGACACTCGATCGAGGAAGAAAATTTCAAGGTGTTTTACAACGAATGCTTAACAGGTATTTTGACAACAATTGTATGTAACTCGTATTTCTTGTCTCCATCAAGTCGTGCTTGATTTGCGGTGTAATAAACTACCTAATATCACACATGATAAACATGATATTTCAGTTAATTTATGCTAGTGCAGTGTAAAATACCAGCCATGAAGTCATTACCACGACTTATTTTATGTCATATCATATCTATGGATATAATACTTGTTTTTGAAGAAAACTATGTATTGTATAATGCAGATTTATCTTATAATTAATATTTGTTTTGCAACTTTTTATAGTAATCATTTTTGCATGAAGGAATAATATAAGCAGGTTAAAGATGATAATAGACTTATCATGAAATAAACACAATACAGTTCCTTATTTACTATGACAAATCAGTACACAGCACACTGCGCAGTAATAGTTTGTTTGCTTTATTGTACTTTAGGATTTCATTTCCATACTCTAAGCCTCTCACTAAACTTACTACGCAGCACACTGGCCTGTTAGGCGATCCTTAAAATCGGTTTTACGAGCTAGTTATGCAAGCATACTGGTTTACATGGCCTTCAATAACGTCCATTGGTAACAGTAATAACCAACGTAGCTCTAAAAGAGCTGGTCATAAAGCCCTCACAATTTAGTCGAGAACCGAGGTTTTTCGTACCCTTAACATCTGGACCGAAGGGGTGTTCGTGCAGCTCATGGTACATAGTAGAGTCGGCCGTGTTGCGTCCGTCGTACAGCTTCACATTCCACGCATATCCCTCCCCAGGAACAGACATCCACATCACAGCAAGTGTCTTTTTGATGCGTGGAATGCGGTAGGCGAAGACTCCAGAGGTCCCAGTAGTGGCTCCATCACCGTTACGAACTTCAAAGTCCCGCACGGCTCTACCTGTAGGAAAAAACCTTTCACTTTAGGCACAAAGAATGCTCTTTTGACAAGCAGACCGTTCCCTTACAGAAAAGTTTAGACTATAAAGGAAATACAGTTCCAAGGAAGACATTCGTTCACATCTTCCGTAAGTCCATTGAAGGATTATATTTAGGTTTGCTTTCCTCCTCCTACTTCAGATACATACACACTTAGTTGCAGATGCTTCAATACTCATGTTTGAAATTCCGTAATATCAGAATAGACGTTAAACATTTCAAAAGCGCGACACAACCTGTGAGTTTAGAAAACATGTTAAGAACTTACAATTTTGTACCTTTACGTCGAGATGGTAAAAAAGAATGCTACAGTAATTATGAATAGTGGTATTATTCCAAAACCTCTACGAAAATTAAATTGATAGTGCATAAGTAAATAAATAGACAATAGAAAATTGCGTTCTGAACTGAGTGACTGTTTTGATTTCCTTACTACTGGATATAACATAAAATCTCAGCTCTTTTCAAGAGACTATTCAATTCTGATAAACGGGAATATCTTTCGGGAAATGTAACAAAACAAGCATTCATTTGACTTGAAAAGGTGCAGGAGTATTTAAGCAAGAATTTTATCAGAAAAGCGTTTGATGTATGCCTACCAAAGAGAAATGGTCATTTTGGGCATATTGTGTTACGTAGTATCTTACAACAACCAATACTAAAGTTCAAGCGTGATTACTACTATACCAACGCGCCTCTACATTTACAAAATTCACTTTTACCATTCCGAACATTAAAGCGCGTCATTATCATTAGTGCCAGACTGGAAATCGGTAGAAGGATTTTTCCAGGGATAGCCACTGTGGTTTTCAATGGTAATGTAGACTGAGCGTTCATGAAGACCTCTTGGCACACCAACTGTAAGTTGTAAATTAAATAAACTGGTTAGTCTCATCATAGCATAACCTTTGCACAGTTTTTAAGAACCGAAATCAAGATCTTGTTCAAACCTTATCAGAAGAGGTGCATACCCAGGGAAGCATAAGAGAGGTTAGTAAAGATTTGAAGAAATCCACAGATCAAATACTCTCACTTGTTATTCTCCTAGTGATAAAAGTTTCAGTCTTAAACTACTCCTAAGTTATCGTCGGCTCCTGATTTTCACGTGTGGGGGCAGACCGTTGCTTTACTGTTATCTTCAGAGGGCTACCCTAGCTAGAGTTGCAACTTAAGCTTCTGGAAAAGTTTTAACCTTTTTTCGTCTGTACTATTCTGTAAATGTGCTTTAAGCTTTTTCAGACCGATTCTGATAGATTAACAGCAGTTGTATACAGAATGGGTCCCTGATCACCACTTTTCACTGCGCGAATCAGACATCTTGGTAAGAATAGCTCAACTTTTTAATTATTAAATGCTCCAACTGACATTCAGTTTTGACCCACATTCGGCGCACAATTATTAATGAAATGCATTTCATGTGTTTGTCCATATATTAATTACAGCTACTATATATAATTTACCTAGCTTGGACATTTCGCTGTCTTCGTCTCTCGAGCTCATCTCTCCCTTCAATTCTGCCTCAGCGTCATGAGATCGCTTCGAAAAGGCCTCAAGTTCCTATGTGCCAAAAAAAAGGTCACCTCATTTTTTTAATACCTTCTTATGTAAGCACTCATGAATGGTTCCTAAATTTCAATAACGATACTTATACATCCTAAGTCTTACATGTACATTCACGTGAAAAATCCTTTGTTTGGAAACATAAGTACTAGGCTAAGGATGTATAAAGTATTTTTTATTCAAATTTATGCGTCACACTGCCGAGGGTAAGTAAAGGTTATTTATTTATTTATTTATTTATTTATTTATTTATTTATTTATATTTATGCAAAGGGAAAATAATACCCGGCTTCGTCTTACCCATGTGCAGCCTTTTTTCCGGCAACCTTTAAAAGGCTTGAAAATTTTCACATGCAAACATGTAAACTTGAGTATTTCAAAGAAATTGTGGCCGATTCAATTTGACTTCTCACTCAAAATTGTTTACGCAAAGCCGGTTTCAGCATGGCCAAATGCCAGATTCTAAATAACAAACTGATTTGTTGAAGCATTTCATGCGCTTGTATATTTTCTCATTTTAATGTTACCATTCGAAGGTCATGCATGGTGTAAAAAGGACCAAAACTGCCATGGAAATTTCAAGAGAGACATCTCAGAATACTACAAGCAAAAATTTTGATCATAGACAATAACATACGTCCATTTTTCTTTGTAGGTTTACCTCTCCATTTGCATTCTTTGCCTTGATTACAGATCCAAGAGTAGCAGTAACCGAAACGATTAACAGCAACGAGAAGATGAAACTAAGACGGTCCATGTTCAACCTAGGAAACAATAAAAATAACAGAGCATTCATTTCCAGCAACAAGATGTTTACCAAACTTCCGGCCAGAAGTAGCTTCAAAAACGATTTCGGTCAACCTTGGTAACAAACATTGTTAAGCGACAGTTGAAAAGACAAAATACAGAAAACTGAGCGACTGTTCTTCACGTTGTATCAGTTCCTGCATAACCTTGTACGCATCTATGTTAAATCTCTCTGAACTCTCTCTCTCTCTCTACTTAACTTCAAACACAAGCATCACTTACCAACAGTGTCTTAGAAGCGGCTCTTCAGTCAGTGTTTACCAGTGTAGTCGCAGCAAGCAGCTCTGTAAAACTACGAAAAAACCAAGAAGGCGATCTCTATTTATTGGGAAATTTTGGTTAAAAACAAATTAATTTTATGACGCGCATTGCCTTAATTAAAATTAAAACACAAAGGCGACCCTATTTTTAGGATAGATTTTGAGAAACACAAACCCATTCAAAATTAGGCGAAGCAGAAAAAATGTCAGTTTTAATTGATGATATAGCTCTCAATGCTTTCAAAGTTCTTCAGTTTATTGTTTTATAGAAAAATAAAGAAGGCGACCCTATTCAAAATGGGGAAGCACTGATTCGCCAAACCATTCAACTGAGTCTTTTTCGACCACATTTCTGGGCGTCGTCTAAGTCATGGACAACTTCAGGAAATATTTAGACTTGAATGGTTTGGCGAATCAGTGCAAAGCCATATTTCAAGCAGTTTAATTTACACTCAGTATGAGGCCACCTAAGCAGAAACAGGCACAAGTCAAAAAAAGGGACTTTGCCGAGTGCTGGAACATGTAGATGTAGATGTGAATTTCGCTATCATTCCCATTTGTTACTGGGTTGCCAAACCCAGTCGGAATCTCTGTATCGTTTCGTCGTTTTATTTTTTTCCGTGTCGGTAAAAGTCTTGCCTGTCGCTCCCCTGCTAAGTGGTATCTTTGTGCATAGAGCTTTCTGCTCGTATTTTCTTAGGATAGAGAGGGTAGTGGAAATGCGTAGATTTCTCTGGTGGACACAGTAGAATGATAAACTTAACCTGCAATGGCGTCGAAAGTCATGTAACGGGAATGGCGTTTTAGTGGATCTTTGAACAAAATATACCCTTATGAAGCTCAATAATGGCAAGTCAATTGGATATTGAACAAGAGAGGCGGTGGGATCTTAGAAGCGACGAGTAATGGACTTCGACAACAATCTATCGCCCGTCGAGCCGAAATGAAAGTGAGCTGCATTTCAAATATTTTACCAAGTGTGCTCTTATGTAGAACACTGAAACCAAATGGAAAATTCTCTGGTAACTTATGGGTTCAACAAAGACAGAGAACGAATCGAACACCTTAAGTGGATCTGTGATCAACTCTGCACAGTCTACAGGTAAAAAAAATAATTGGAAATGTGACAGCCAAGAATTATTTGAAAGAAAGCTTGTCGTCTATTTTGTGCTTCATTATTCAAGGAAAAGGTACTTCATGAAAACGGTTTGATCCTGGAAGTTTAGTTTGTTGTAATATTGCGCATATTTGACACGATTGAGTATTTTCTCTTCACGCACGTAATGAAATACGAAGGGGTTTTTGCGTCTAATAGCAAATATGTTGTTTGTTTCAAAAAATTGTTCGCTGGAAAAGGTGGCCTTTATGAATTCATCATGTTTCATAATATGCGTGCTTAACTGGATAGTTTTTATGGCAATAGTAAAGCATTTTCGTGTCAAAATGAGGTTAGCGTCTTTCTGTTGTGCTAACTTAATTAAATATAAATATACATTTTGCCTCGTGAGTTTGTTAATCTCGTTAACCAGCAATGGCGTCGAAAGTCATTGCAACGCGGATGGCGTTGTAGTGCATCTTATGTTGTTTGTTTCAATAAAATGTTTCGCTGGAAAAGGATTCCGTGATATTTTCTGCCTTTGTGAATTATCATATCATGTATTGAATTTTCGAGCTTAAGGTTGAAATGTGATACGGGAGGATATTTGTAGTATTGCTCACGAAAATAAACAGGTCTGTTGGAAGCGTGCTTGAGTTTCAACAAAATGAGCCCCAAAATCAGCAAAAAATTATGACGCCGACGAATAATAAAGTAGCTGCTATTTCCAAAATGTCGGAATTACCTGGTGATAAATAACCTTGTCTTGGAGAGTAAATTTTTGACTTAGCAGAAACAATGGTCGACCCTCAAGTGTTTGGGCGATTGTGATCTTTGTTTTGACTTCGCTCATTTCATTATCAAACTTTATAACACTTGACAGAAAAAGAAACTTACGAAAACCCGGTATCTTGCCATCATTTGACACAGATGCTTCACTGTTTGGCGAGTAAACATGCCGTGGTAACGTAATCACGGCGCCCGCTGAATTCCGGCCATGTCACTTTCGATTTTGCGATTTATCTGAACGTAGCAAAAATCTCCCAAAATGTTTGTCGCTGATCGTAACTTTTTATATTCTATATTCACGGTTCAAAATTAATGTTGTTTTCATGTCGTAAATATTTTATTCTCGATCGACCGTCCCGGAAACTTCCTTCTGCTCTTTCTGAAAACTGTGTATCAATAGTTATTTGCTTTTGCATCAATATTTGTTTTGCATAAAGCAAGCTAACAAAATCTGTACCTTGCTGAGTTCGCATTTGTTAGCGTTAATAGTATTAATGAGGGGTTTATTGTTTTGGTCTCCCATCCTGACACTAACCCCGCCGAACAGGGTTTAACTTCAGTGAACTTAAGTATTACAAAACTGTCAGATGCTCAGAGGGCACACTTGTGGTGAAAAGAAGTTGTGAGGGAACTTGAAAATTATCAACATGTCAGCCCAGAAGCCAAAGTTTCTCGCTTCTCTTTTATTTGTTATTCTTCAGAGACTGGAATGCTGTATTTCAATACCACACAATTCAGTGCCTTCTGATTTTCTGTAACACGTACCACGGGCAACCCAGTGTATGCTTCACGGAAGCATCTCGTTCAGGAAGTAAATTGGGTAGCAACCATCTTGGAATAGACCACTTTCGATATATTGAAATTCAGTCCGAAACAAAAGGCATCATCTCGAGGCTCTGGGGAATAAATATAAGGATTTGTATGAGTTTATTCCCCAGAGCCTCGAGATGATGCCTTTTGTTTCGAACTGAATTTTAATATATCGAAAGTGGGCTATTCAACCGGACGGGTATAAACGGTGTAGAAGAGAAAATGAAAGTTTATCGTCAAATGTTTACGTCCAACACTTATCCTGAAATTCCACGGATCGTTGTAAGAAGCTGAACTGGCAGAGAAATATTCCAGAATATAATAATAATAATAATAATAATAATAATAATAAGTTTATTAATACACTTGAATGGCAAATTTGAATTTCAAAAACTCAAGTTTCCAAAAAGTTCACTTAACTATTAATATTATTCATGCTTGCACGCCCTCATTTTAATGAACAAAACAAAAGACCAAACCTCCTGAGTATTATCACATGATCTGTATTGGGAAAACAAAATGTACAAGCCGAAAAGGTCTATTGACCAAATCCCTTTCCCGTCAATTCTTAAACTGAATGGCCCCTCCCTAATGTCATCCTATCGCAGGATGATCCTTTGCAATGTAATATTGTTCTTTGATGTTATTGCGTGCCACTTGCAAGAGTTGCTGTTACCTGGTAGCACTGTGCCATCTAAGGTCGTGTTGGGAAAATTGTCATTTTGAAAGATGTGAAACGATAAAATTTCTTCTCATCTTAGGTGATCAGCACGTCACAGTATCTAGTATGTTCACAGCACATTACACAGCACCTCTCAAGAAATAAAAGATTACGAGATTTTAGAAGCTTTTCCATCGATCTCCATTTGTACCCGACTGGCTTTTTTACAGCTTAAAGTCAAGTAAAGCGAGTTTAAAATGCTAGAAAAACAAAATACGGAGATTTAATGGAAAGAACCACCTTTCCAAACGAGATTGGTTTTCGTAGATTCTCAATTATCCTTGGTATATCAAAGAACGTAGCGATTTTTTCAGTCAGAAATGGTTAAAAAAAGACTCCCTAATCGGGGCAAGTAAATCATGGTTCTTTATCCCCCGAAAAATCGATCCGAACTTTTTTCAAGTGTGGCAACCTCTTGCAGAAAATCCATTCTACATTATGCCTGCCCTAGTCAAAAAACAGGGAGAGATAGAGAGACTACATCGTGCCATCCGTGTGTAAACGTGATTCCGTGATATGATTCCTTTCATATGTCATCTCATTCTTTGAACGTTTATTTTGGAGCGAAGTTTCTTATTGAAAGAACCAGGTTTCGAACCACACATAATAGCTTCCCATTACAACTGTAGTACAGTTTCTAGTAGAACAATTAATATTTTATATTTG
This sequence comes from Montipora capricornis, assembly GCF_036669925.1. Lineage (NCBI taxonomy): Eukaryota > Metazoa > Cnidaria > Anthozoa > Scleractinia > Acroporidae > Montipora > Montipora capricornis. The sequence goes on from NC_090896.1 coordinate 6,439,037, forward strand.
AAGGAAAACAAAGTACGTTGTAGAATTCTGGAGCATTTTCGTTTGAATTCTAAATGAGCCTTAATTACACGGGCTTTTTTTTTCTGCCACGCTCCAACTCAAGAAACATCATGGTGAACTGAAACGATAAAAATTACATCTCTCTGACCTTTGTCCAGAAGAAATGAGAACCAAATTTAAGTAATGTGTTATGGAAGGATTTGTCAAAGGCGTTTTGAGTCAAGGTTGCCGTTCTTCTGTTAGCAAGGAATTTTATTGAAGTCAAAATGGCGTGGCCATGGACATCCAAGGTGAAATATTCAACATCCGTTACGATAAAGGAATCACTGAAGGTATTTGAACAACAAGTAATACTATTTTTCCCATCTTTTACTTCGACTCTCTCGAATTAGGTTCAAGCTCTTAGCTTTGAGTAAAACAATACTTGAAGAGGACAACATCAAAGTCACCAACTTGTATAGTAAGAATAGCTTGCAAAGTGAAGAGTGCTACAAGCTGGAAACTTCGATGCTCAACCGTTTTCTTTTTAATGGTTTTGTTAAGTATTTAACTATCTCAGAGGATACGAAAAAGAATCGCTCAGATTTTATCTGAGAGATTGATTCAATGATCCAAGATTATGATTTCCATCCTTCATTGTAATGAATTAACATACGAGCGTATTGTGCAACTGAATTAGCTTTTATTTTAATGCCAAGTATGTTTTAAGAATTAAATCTGGTATTATCTTTGAAACGAGGGCGTACTGAAGAACTTAAATTTTACATCAACTGAGTAGAAATTATAGTAAACTTTTAGACGGAAAGAGATTCATTAAGCTGGTGGTTTCGCGATCAGATGAGGGGGGTATGGGGACCTCGGAACTCAAAATTCATCTTTCACATCGGTCATTTATAACTGAACAAGGTATAAGCCAAATATCAGAGACAACTATGGGGCCAACGAAACGACATCAGTGAAAACGCCAAATCAAACTATAAGTGAGTGTTTCGTGATAGCTATCTCTTTGTTGTTCACGTTGTTACTTTTGTGTCATGTATCCTACATTTGGATTGGTTCGAGCGACCAGAAAGAAAAGATGGAGAAGAAAACGATTCACTAGCTGTTATATGCTAACGTTTTTTTGCCAGAGAAAACGGGAAAGAAATCTACCAAAAATACTAAAATGCGTGCTACGACGTGGTAAAACGCGGGGCCGGGGCTGGGACTGGGGCCGGGGTTGGCGTCGGGGTCGGGGTCGGGGTCGGGGTGTCTTTTTTTTCCAAATTTTTTTGTTTCAATTTTTGACGTTATTCTCCTGTAACGTTATATATGGTGGAAATTCGTCAAAAAAATATGGAACATACGGAAACTACGAAAGAGACATCTTTGTTTGTTTTTCGAAATTAAGAGAATTTTTCTCTGTCCTTCTGTGGGCCCATTTCCATCAGTAGGGCTAACGCTCACATGGTTCATATGGGATAGAAATCTAGCACTTCACATTACACTCTATTCAGTTAACTCTGTTTAAAAATTGGAGTTTTTGTGGGGAATATACGCTAACTCCGGTCCTTGAGACACTGAAGACTCGCTGAGCTCCACATTTTAAAACCACATTTTAATGTTTACTTCGATAAAACCTCCACAATACAATTAAAACGAAACAGAACATAGCCACAGTTCCACGATAGTCGTCACACATTGTTCTCATTTGCTTGTTTGCGCAAAATTGTTTTCAATGTTGTTCTGTTTTTTTTTATAGTTATATTGGATTCGATTCCGTGACGTCCGAATAGAATTGACTAGCAAGTTAACGTGCGACTCTGGCTTTACTAGAAACCGTATCTAGTAAAGACAGACAACAACATGACATCAACACGAGCAAACGAGCAAATGAAAACGTTGCATGACTGTGTGACGAGCATCCTGTTTTTTTTTTTTTTCTCAAGAAGTAAACATTGCAATGCTGTTTTAAAGTGTGGAGATCAGCGAGTCTTCAGTGTTTCTGGCAGTTGGCGTATATTTCATAAACTCCAATTTCAGCATTTTCGGAAATTATCTTAATTTCGAAAAACAAACTCCGATTTTCGGAAAGACTAAGTCAGATGCTCGCAAAAACCAACTTCGATTTTAAAAAACCACAAAAAAAATAAAAAAATTAAAAAAAGCAAAGTCTGATTTCGAGAAAAAAAACTAAGATGTCCCTTAAGAACTTTCGTAGCTTCTGTAAATTCCTTAATGTTTTTGACTAATTTCCACCATAAGTGAAGGACAGATGCCGGAAATTCGAAAACAACAGTACAGGAGAATAACGACAAAAATTGAAACAAAAAAAAAATGGGAAAAAGTAAAGGCATCCCGACCCCAACCCCGGCCCCGGCCCCGCGTTTTGGCTACTACCCCACCAAACAAGAATATCATTGGTTAAGGGCCCACAGACGTATTTTTCGCACGTTGCTAAGGAAGTGAAATATTACTTCTGGTAACTTACGTCATCATATCATGAGCTGAAGGGAAAGCCCACTCACAAGCAAAAGACACCGCACAAACTGTTGTTTCCATCGAAGGTTTTTCCTCGCCCTTCCTTTCGCTCGTTCTAAGATCAACTGCGCATGCGTAAACGAACTGACTTCCGGTTTGAGAAAAAAGCTAAATTTCCGGCGGTTTTAAATTGAATTAATTTTTTTTTACATGTCACGTTTCACCCCCAAATACAGAATATAGCTAAGCATTGATTTTTTAAAATCATCTTTTTTGAAAAAGTTATGGGTATTTCAGTATCGTTTATGTCTTTAAAAAGAACATTTTTCAAAATAAAAGAAAACCATGCTTGGCTGGATGCAAAATCGAATACAAAATATCAAACCATCGATTAAATACCCAAATTGCGTAGCACGGAGACAAATTTAGAGTTTTCTTTCATTGTTCACGTGACCATGGGCGTGGCATGATGACGTCATATTTAGGGTCATTGGCTTACAAAAGTTGGCATCTGACCAAAATAATGCCAAACTCTCTCAAATTACTTAACCATTACATCCTTAGCAACGCACCCCAAAAAATACGTCAGCGGTCGCTTAAAAGAGGAGAAATAATCATGCTGCACGAGCGGCACGCGTTTTAGCACATATTTTTGCGGTACTCTGGTACGACGACATCAAATCACCAAATTTGAGGTTTTACAACAATGTGAGTGTACAAATGCAAACCTTCCATCCTCTATTTTACTCTGAAACCTGCTCGTACCAATTTATTTTTAGGATGATTCGCCCACATTGTGCGACGTGAACGAGATGGAATAATCGTAAAAGACTTACGACAGAGAAGAATTATATTTCGAGGTGACCCTTTCGTCGATGTCGCCGTCGTAGATCTTTAAGTCCCTATTTTCCCTTTTTAACCAATGATATTCTTGTTTTTCTCTTCTTAACCAATGATATTCTTGTTTTTCCCTTTTTAACTAATGATATTCTTGTTTTTCCCTTTTTAACCAATGATATTCTTGTTTTGTCGCGTGGCGATTGCAGTAGCCATCATCGTTGCTTCATAGAGATCGCCTTTACGCGGAATTTTTAAAAACATGTAAGATAGCAACTTTGAAGAGAGGATAAAAAGTCATGGCTATAAGAAGACGTGTGACTTTTGAGAAGATCAATGTTCATTCATGATTACGACACGTTTCCCAGACAAGACGAATTTCTCTATTGCTGCATCAAAATATCGCGATCGTTGGAAGCGTTCAGGCGAATTATTCTGTGTGTAAAGAAGCTCTAACCTACATCATGTCTGGTGACCGATTAAAAGTTATATTTTCGCGCGGAAATGTTGTCCCTATTCGCTTATTTTTGCAACCCTAGGTCAGTTAGCTTTGGTTATCAAGGTGCGATAAATTGAAAGCAAAGATCATTTTCTTTTCATATTTGTTATCTTTTACAATATTAAGTCCTTTTAACCAGCTTTAACCAAAACCTAAGCTCAAGTATAGATGAGAAAAAAGAAATTTCTAAGGCTCTTACCTTCCACAAAGGTGAACGATGGACTTTAATCTGAACACGGGCCTGACTTGGCTATTCTGGAAGCGCTTCACTGCTGAAACTGAATTTATTTCAGTACCATCAATGAGGGAGAGCTTCAATTAAGGCCACTTAGTAGCATGTTTTTCAATCCCTCTTTGTCTCAATGTTACGAAATAATATAAATTACAACTAATATTTACTTAGTCTGGAGAAGGCCCTCAAAATTTTTTCACAAAAACTCCTTTTCTCTAATACAAACATACCGTCACCAAAGTAAAAAGTGGATTGGGGCATGAGGATGAAGGTGAAAATTTGACTTTAAAAAACTCTCCCTTTCGGTAACTTTGACGGGCTTATGAAAGTACCGCGAATCCATTCCTTTCTAGAAATGTGTGAGTTTTCATGTGTCCTAAACTCTTATTTATCAATCAATTTATTTACTTATTTTTTTCGTTGGCATCGTTTTAACTTTTTCTTAAAAGGAATTTTGTTGCGCGATCATTGCTTTTATCTATCGTTTCGTTTCTATCGTGACAACGTTCTTTGCGTGAGGAATTGTCATTTTGTTACATTACCTTTTAGTAGTGATTCAAAAATGTGTTATTTCAATTTACCTAATTCATTAATTATTTAACATTTTCTTAAACTGGATCTCTCTTTGTATTTATATGCGATATATGTTTACAGTTTCAGAGGGTGCTCATAAAAAATGTCTTGTATTCAAATTATTATGCCAATTGTGCTCTACTATTTTTCTAGGACTTACAGAAAATTAAGCAACTACTTTTGCAGGACCTTTCCCTTCGCTTAAGCTCCATCCCAAAGCGAACGGAAAGGTCCTGGGAACGAGAAAATATAGAACAAATCTGTTGATGGTTCCAACCCTCAATTAGTCTAGTCTTAGGCTCTTGTACAATTGGGTTATAGCTTCCTAACATCGTGTGCATTATGTGCGAAGAGAGTGTTTGTTTAATATGTGCTTAGCTTATAATAACTATTCAGGCTATTAAGATCTGTTTCCAATGCATTTTCGGCAATGTCTGTTTAGTCCCCCATGGATTTTTCATATCAGAGAAATATTTACTTTTTCTTAAGAGCATTTGGTTTGCAGTTTTCATTAGAAAGCAACATTAATGGTTAGTTAAACAACATACGTACATCCTTTATGGGCTTTCAAAGAGCGTCCTATACTGAGGCAAACTTAATAATGACTAAAACACTAAATTACAATAAAATTGGATCATACATCTTTTGTGAAGTTCTCGTTTAAGACTGTGCTTGAAGGCTGATACTGAATTCAGAGAACTGTGTAAAACCACACTTGAAGGAGTGGTTACAGAGCTTAGCTTTGTGTAACCGCTTCCATTCAAAGTTCAGTTTAATAAAAAACCAGGAGTGTTATATCGAGGCCAAGCCGAGTAGTTTTAGACCGGATAAAAAAACGACCTACGAATTTATTGAATGGCTTTAAAGACATTCCACAAAAAGCGCGTCCCGCTGGAGTCCATTCTGAGGGGGAGAATATTAGCATATAAGAAAAACAAGCTATGCTATGCCATGCCCTTTAGTATGCTTTATATAAAGAGTTGTTATGAGGAGTGTTTTATCAGTCTTAAAAGCTCGTGCACGTGACGTTTTATCGGTGATCTGAGAGGGTGTTTCGCTCGGGAATTATTAATAAGTTTTAAACAGAGCGATGAAGGCTGAGCGATTCAGCTGAAAAATATATTTCGATCCCAATCGAGGTATTTAAAAGTGTCCTCATAATGTGCATTACACTGCAGGACTGGGAGGATATTTCTTTACCTATCATGGGATGCACCATTGGATATGTACAAATTAAACCTGGTAAAACTATTATACAATATAATCAGAGATGAATACGCCCTCACTGATGAAAGATTTAGTCCTAAGGCGAGATAGTACATATATATATATATGTAATAAGGAAATAACTTCTTGAGGCATATATGTTTCTAATCGGTTAAATACTTCAAACGTTTCGCCGTTTAGAGCTTCGTCAGTGAATGAAGGTTATAAGTACAAGATTGGTTTATGTAAAAAACTTAGTACAATAGCTCATTAATTTGATGGTGTTAATCTAGATTTAGAGCTCGTCCATTGCAACCATTGATAACTTTCTCATGCTTGCGGATTTCTAGTATAGCGCTTCAATGATTTTACGCGTGCGGATGTCGTGGATGTTCCTGTGGAGGATTCCCCAAGAGATATCTTGCATAGATGGTTTGTTATGGTTGATCAAATGTGAATAAACGGTCTGTTTCACCATTATGATATGTTCTTTTATTCTGGATCCGATAGTTCTACTTGTTTCACCGATATAAACCGTGTCGCAGTGCGAGCATTTGATTTTGTATACACAGTTTTTTGTTAGGCATTGGTTAGTTCTTGTTGAAGAGCCGCACGTATCACAGGGATCTCGGCAGCATTGTTTTTCTTTGGGCGGCGTGAATATTCTTGATGATGAGGAGCCATTGATATAGTGTACTCTGATGTTATCTAGACCTGTCCGTTTTAAAACTGCTTGTGTTTGCCTCTTGAGATCTTCGTTGATAAATGGCACTCTTCGACCTACAATTTACATCCTGTCTAATGGAATAAAAACGGCCTGTACAGGCGCTGTGAAAGATCTTATTTTCAACAAGATAATGTTTGCATAGATCACATTTGTTCTTACATTTAAAACATCCTACGGGAGTATTATTGCTGTAATGGGTTTTTTTAGGCCTTGCTAGAATCTCTTTTATGTTTTTGGGTCTTCGATAAGAAGGAATAATTGACCCCTTTGGGAAAATCTGGGATAGCAATGGCGATTCATAGATAAGATGACTAAATGATTTGATGATTTTGCTGATGTTTGGTAGATGAGGGTTATAGTCGACTACCAGAGGAAAGACGATTTTTTTGTCTTTCGGTTTCGAGGCGAGTAAGTCCTCCCTGGGTAGATCTTTTACCCTTAAAAATTGCTTATTGACTTCCGCTGGATTATAACCTCTCTCAACGAGATATGTCTGGTATTCATCACTACGTTGGTCAAATTTTTCAATGGTTGAAAAGTTTCTGCGAATCCGGGTGGCAACTCCAAATGGGATTGCCTTAGTGCAATGCCTTGGGTGAGCACTGTTACGTAATAAGTACATATGATGGTCAGTAGGTTTAGAATATACATCCGTTTGAATATACCCGTCAACCAATGAAAGTGTGAGATCTAAGACGTTGAGAGAGGTTTCAGATGATTCTACAGTAAATTTTATGGTGGGATATAAAGCATTAATGAAATCAGTGAAATCATTAAGTTTAGTGGCACCTTGCGTCCATAGATCGAAAATGTCGTCTCTATACCGCCACCATAATCTGGGTTTGATTGTACCGGACTTAGCCTTTTGGTCAATAACTCCCATTGCTAAATCAGCGTAACTACAAGCATTTTTCGGGCCCATAGCAGTTCCATGAATTTGTAGGAAATGTTTGCCCTGAAAGTTGGAATTGTTGTGTTCAAGACAGATCTTGAAAGCTTCAACAATACATGGAGTGGATGGGACCTGAATTTCACGCGAATTGAGAGCATCGGTAACAGCTTTAATTCCCAAGTTGTTATCGATGTTTGGAAACATCGAGACAACGTCCCAAGAAACGAGAAGAGTACCTTTGGGGAATGGCCCATCCTTATTTAGATCTTCGATTTTTTGCAATAAATGAGTTGTATCTTTGACAAAAGAGGGAAACTTTTGAGCTAATGGTTTGAGATAGTATACTGTAAAAGCTGAAAGATTTTCAATAGCTGTCCCGCAACAAGATGTAATTAACCGTAAGGGATTCCTTTCTTTATGTGTCTTAATTGTGCCGAAGGCTTCGCCCGGTTTAGGTTTGTTGTTAACAACCCAGTTAGCGATGTCCTTATCGATTTGTCCCTCGAGTAGCCACTTATTACTCCAGTTACTGATGCTGTGAACGGAGTTGATGCTAGAATCCGAATCTAATGTTTCATAATGGAGTGGGTTTTCTAGCTGGCCAAGCATTTTATCAGAATATTCTGTTTGGTCAAGGATCACAAATTATATATATATATATATATATATATATATATATATATATATATATATATGTACTATATATATATATATATGGGTTTCTCTCCTACACTTTCTCTCTCTCTATCTCTCTCTCTCTCTCTCTCTCTCTCTCTCTCTCTATATATATATATATATATATATACTATATATATATATATACTATATATATATATATATGTACTATATATAATAATCTAAGAATAGATATCAAGGTCGTCGTCCCCGATTTCCACATATTTTATGTAGAATTCAATTTGGTAGAGATGCGCCGTGCTGCATGGGAAATTTTGCGTCGGATTAGTTAAATTACTCCAGTAATTTTAAGCAATGAAAAGTAAGATCAGTCCTTTAATAATGGAGCTTAACTTTAGCAGTTGATCAGTTCAGCCAGTACCTAAAGAAATGACAGATTATTAATTTTAAATTATGAATATTATCTATATCTTCCCTGCTACAAGAGATCTCTTTTCTTTTGCGTTTGCTGGTCTGACAAGTACGCGAAAAGAGACCTCAACCATGGTCGAAACTCACTGTGTTGAGCATGCGCGGCGGTTACTTAACGACCTAATCATCATCTCATACTTTGCTTTTGGTCTCACTTAAGGAATGCGCGGGAAACAGTGGGCTCAAGTCACAGTCGGCAAATATATCATGGGTCGTGCGTTTTGAACAATGCCGTCTAAGCTCGTGGACAGCGGTTGGATCAAAGTGAGTTAAAGGTCTCTTTTCCTGTACTCGTCAGCCCAGCGAACGTAAAAGAAAAGAGACCTCTAGCAGGAAGGAATGCATTTTACTTTACTTTTCAACTGTGTGTAGAACAAATGGTTTTCATTGTGAGGACGCGGAATTTCTTGAGCCCCTGGGAGATTCCGTCAAGGGTTTTGAGAGAATCATTTTAATGATCAATGATGTTTTTCTTTTCTAGACAAACTGCAGCCACATGAGATGGGCAAAGTTGAAAGCAGTTCTGAAGAACGTGCTTAAGACGGGAAGGAGGAGGTATTAATTCTTGCCTTTCAACTGTGTGTGGTGATAAATAAATAGTACATTCCCCTAATTAATTCTTTGTCTTCCATCAGCGACCTTTGGAAGATAACCGCTAAGTCCGCTTGCTGTAATTGTACTGTTGTGATGAAAAATAAAGAAATTCTGCTCTTTTTAAAACTTTTTGTTTTTCGCTCCACTTGAATTTCCAGGGAGAGACAAAAAATACAGAAATGCACCGTTTCCGTGGTAATAGTGCAATCAGAGTGCTCCATTTAGCTTGAGAATTGCTTGCCGTATAGAGCGAGTTTCAATCGAATGTCGTTAAGACCAAAACCAAAGTAATTACCTTGGCCAATCAAAAAGGATGGAGACAATCCAGTAAACCAATCAAAACTCGAAGTAATTACACGTAACCGACACAAAACGCGGGAACTGTGCACGCGCGCGCCACGTTTGGTTTTGGTTTCACTTCTGATTGGTTGACAAAATGGCGCGAGAACTTTGAAACAATCACTGAGTGAAGTAATCATAAACCAAAGAAATTAGCTAATTACTTTCAACACTTAACTGAAAACCGCTCTAAAGCCCCGGCCAAATCATCGAACAAAGTTGGATCCCACATGCAACATTGTTGGATGTAAATGTTGAGGTAGTGACAAAACACTATTGAACATTGTTTGACGAATTCAAGTTCAAGTTGGCGCAAAATTTGAAAATTTGGCGTAGCGTTATGCTACTGGAGTAGCTTGGAGTTGTTTGAGGACGAAAGGGACGTGTTCACACAAGGCAAAACCAAAGAATGGTTAAGAGAACGTGTAGAAAAGGGTGTGTTCTTTGCAAGATACATCCGCGCTTAGGAGATGATGATTATGAGCTCGGATCAATTTGCAGGAATTTTAAACGCTATTGAACCAGACACCTCCAAACAGGGATAATGATTAAGACATGGCCTTGCTTCCTATTCGCTGATCAAGGTTTGTGGCTGTTCATTAACAACCACGACGTCCCCTTGGTCCTTGTCCGCCATCTCTGTTGCAAATGATGCTTGAAAATAAGATAGCGATTTGTGATTGGCTAGCAGCGCGAACGTGACTCGATTCAGGACACAACTTTGTTGGAAGAGCGGCAAAACACTGCAATATTGCTGCGTCAAACAGAATTGTTGGTTGTAATGTTTGATCAAAAGCAAACTCTATCCAACATTTGATCGAACAAAAAATGTTGGACGAACATCTTCCAACCTGGGCGCGGCCAAACTGTCGAACAATGTTGGAGCCTTCAATCCAACTTTGTTCGATCGTTTGGCCAGGGATTAATAAAGTCGGATATTTTCTTTTGGTGCACATATTAGATTTTTCTATATATTTCTTTGTTAATTATTTCCAAACAGAACATGGCGCATTAGAGGGCGAATTTATCTGAAGGAGGCAATGAAGAGGTCACAGAAAATCTGGAAAATGATGCAGCTATGATGACCGTCTTAAGGTGAATTTGTATGTCTTTCAAACTTTAAAGAGTAGAAGCGGCATTATCTTTGCTGTCAATTTTGAAGTACCATTTTTTCCGTTTAAGGAACAAAGGGAACAAGAGTGTGTTGGAACACGGAAGTGATGACTTGGAGTATGGACGGTGTATGTTGAGATCGGCTGGATCATTCGGAAGCAAGGTTCATCTTTATTTCTATATTAGAGAAAGAGAAAAGTTGCATAAATCTTATCACCGGGTTTTAAAACATCTGTTTTCTTTTCTTTGGAATTGAACTTTGCTTGTTTTTGAACGCGGATTGCCCAAAGCGCAACACGCAAAGCGTGCCTTACTTATCTTGTGTGTGTGTGTTTGTGTGTGTGTGTGTGTGTGAACACTTATGAGGCCTGTGTAGAATAATGGGCTCTATGGACTTTCCAAACGCTGTGCTTTTTATTTATTTATTTTGATTCAAACAACACCAATCAACTTTTTGCATTTGCAAGCCAGGGTACGTATGACATTTCGTAGGCTTACAAAGATGTAGTTTTTTATACATGCAATCATGGACAAAAGTGTTGGGAAGGTAGCTTCATTTTACAGATACCCCACCTCCCCCCCACCCAACTTCCTTTTCAATGTTGGATTTTCCAGGGGGGAAAATGGTGACTTTTTTTACCTGAAGAATGAAGAACTCCAACATTGAATATGGGGGAGGGGGACCACAAAAGCATGGTATTTTCGAAATACTCCAGCCAATAGTTATTGACTGCTGACCCTTCTAAAGGGTGCTTATACTTAAATGCTGTTTATCAGCGCTATTTGAAATGGGTGCTTAGACTTAAAACGCGAGTCTCGTAATGCTCGCAGATTATCCTCTTCTTCTGGCTTCGTCTCGTACAACGGCCCATTTTTTGCAAGCTCATCACCGTCTGCAACCCCTCCACTGTTGTTCAGGCGTAGGCCCCAACATTTCACTTAAACAGCCAAGTAGTGCAGGTGTTAGAGAGTGTTCTAAAGAGAGACATCCTCGCTGTGCGTAGTTAAGGTGGAGAAAGAGGCTCAAGGGTCCCGGAATTTCCATCCTACAATATTTTTAAGCTGATAGACGTTGAAGTGCATCCTAAAATATTAAAGCAATTTGTGGTAGCCGAGATCGGCACCCAAACCAGGAATAAGATCGGTTCAATCATGGTAAAACGGCGCTTATATTGCAGTATAAACTACGCCACGAATAGCAGCTTCCAGGTGCTGACAATGGAAGGGACTATGTATGACCATGTGTTGATGAACTCTGGACTCTGACTAAAGAATATCAGCAAACAGGGCATCACATGGATTAAATTTGAGCTCGAAAGAAAAGCTAGAGGTCCTTAAGGGGTTGCAGAAACCTTTAGAGGCAAAAATACTCATGACTCCCGACGAACGTGACAACAGCAACTGACGACACATTAAACTCAGCAGTGATCGAAATATCCTGGAATCATCGACCTGTCTTAAAAAATTGGTTAATTGGTTAGACGTCGCTCAGACAGCTTCGCTTTTCCAGCTCATCTATGAGCGTTTCTATCTCGCCAGACTTCCATTTTGGTTTCTTTGTTTCGTCCGCCTCCGGTGCTTTTCTTTTCCTTGTTGCAATGTTGATCTCTACTTCAAAATCGTCTGGCGTGTCATATTCTGCCATTGTAGGATCAGCTGATCGAAATATTATCGCCCGGACGTACTACAGCCACACACAAAATTGTCTTGCTTTGCTACCGTCTTTTCTTAATTGCGCATGCGCTTACTCAACAATGTTGAAAGAGCGGGGCAAATGACTTCAACTCCGCTTCAACATTCCGAACATTCCAGACAGCAAAAGAAATTTCAACATTGCCATTCAACAAAATCGAAAGGATGTTGAAGCAAATGTTGAAGCCGCTCGCTAGGGCCTTAAGAATGAGACGACAGAAGGAGAAAAACAGTATAGGCAATTAAAACTGAAGCAAGGAAAGCATGAAAGGGGACAAGTAATCTTGGATTGAAGAGATTTCCCAGAACAATGAAGACAATATCTAAGAGAAAAAAGTAGACATGCAAAAATTCTCCTAACCAAAGCAAACTAAGGAACACTCAACACCATTTAGGACAAAGCTTAACGTGGAAACTGCTAGAAAGGAGATACGACAATCTAAGAAGATAGATAAAATACATTTTGTGCCTAGACTATAATAATAATAATATTATTATTATTATTATTATTATTATTATTATTATTATTATTATATTCTGGAATATTTTTCTGCCAGTTCAGCTTCTTACAACGATCCGTGAAATTTCAGGATAAGTGTTGGACGTAAACATTTGACGATAAACTTTCATTTTCTCATTACTTATATTGCGCCTTTTCTATACAATATTCAAAAGTGCATCACAGTAGTACATCACTTAATGACTAAACTTATACCTCTTAATGTAAATCTTACACATCTTTCAATAAAGCTAACAAACTAATTACATTTAAAAATCTAACATAGAATAATAACCACTGTAGACGAACTTCTAAAATAATAATGGATTTAAGAAAATTACTGAGATAACTGAAATGATTCCTTGTATAAAAATGTTTTAATTATAGTCTTAAAAGATTCTAAGGTGCTTGCTTCCCGTGCAGACCTAGGTAACTTGTTCTATAAAAGGGGAGCGGCTATTTGAAATGCTCTGTCACCTACTGTTTTCTTAATGTAGGAACTATCTCATCATCAGCCTAACAAGTCATGATAGTGAAGTCATGTTAACTATTTTGTTGAATACTTTTAGACTAGTGCGCTCGACTCCGGATCGAATGGTCCAGGTTCGGGTCCTGGCCGGGGACATTGTGTTATGTTCTTGGGCAAGACACTGTACTCTCACGGTGCCTCTCTCCACCCACGTGTATAAATGGGTACCGCGAATTTAATGCAGGGGGTAACCCTGCGATGAACTAGTATCCCATCCAGGGGGGAGTAGAAATACTGCGAGTCGCTTCATGCTACAGAAACCGGAGATAAGTGCCTGCCCAATTGGGCCTTCTGGCTCGTAAAAGCAGAATTTTTACCTAAATCACGTGCAGAAGAGTAGGCAGTCCTTGAAAATGGTGCAGAGCCGCGGAGCAGATCACAGTCAATCTCTTGAAATTGTGTGGGAGAGTTTCCTTAAGTTCAGTATGAACAAATCTTTAGTATGTATTTGTGAATTTCAAAGAGATTTTTTGACAAAATCTAGCTTGCAGCCTCAAAGTGATCTATGAAGATGTATTATTGAATCAAGTCCGACCTTTTGATGTCACAGTTCTGCTTTTCCCAGTCTCCTTACCAGGCTAAGCACAGTTCCTTACCCCACCAGTAGTGAAAATTCTGATTTTTAAAAGGCTAAGGGACATGGAAGGAAAATCTTTATGGAATTTTTCTAATGGCAGATGTATTTGCGGCGGTCATTTCTTTCCCCCTACTCGACCTGCTAAACGATTTCTGTGGTGTAAAATTCTTAGCCAATCAGAGTTAGGCTCATAAATCTTCAGAACCAACATGAATGGAACACGCAAAGTACTTGCGTGTTGTCCACGTAAACACAAGTCAAATAGGCTGGTTTCGTATTCTAACGGTTGGACTGGATCTAGCATGAAATGGAGGCTAACGCGGGCAATTAATTTGCATAAGAAAAGATTTCCCCGCATTAGCCTCCATTTCATGTTAGATCCAGTCCAGCCGTGAGAATTCGAAAATGGTCTATTAATGGCGCAATAATTATGCAGAATGCTATTAAAAAAGGTTGTGAGATTTGCAGTATGAAAAAGTTGAGAAGCCACCAGGAGGATACAATCAAGTATGTTGTGGCCGAGAAGAGACGCGATGTTTTCGTCAATTTACTTGCACAATTTGGAAAGTCCTATCTTTATGTAGCCTTGCTTGTGGTGTTTTCCTCTGTGCGGTGTTCTTCTGAGATGAACACCACCACAGAAAAGGGGAAAGTTGAAAGCACTGACCCTGATTGCTTGGACTACCCCATCTACATGTATAATAAATTTATGGTCTACTCCACTCCTGACATCAACCAGAATGGGCCTTATGCGTGATGACGTCTGACTGGCTAATTTCACGACCAAGCCTCGTTTGCACATAATTATTCACATCATTTGGACGTGCAATACTGTTCGCACGTGGTTTTCTTTACAAGTTCGTTCCTTTGGGATTTAGCTCAAGCCAAAATTGACAAGTTTGACTTTCGAATTCGAGGCTTGGTGGTGATTTTAGCTAGTCAGACGTCATCATGTATAAGGGCTATTACTTGAGGGGTGAAAATAAGAACCATTCTTGCTACCGTCACGGTATACTTGATTATGTTGTTGACATATGTGACCTCTCATGGGAAAACGTACACTAACGACTTTCTGGAAACAGATCAAATGCTCAAAACAATAAACAAAACCAAATAAACACTATAACATATACATGATTACATTAATAAAAAATCGAGTGCTAAATCAATTAATTATTCCTAAAATAAATAATTATATATGCCGTATATTTAAATATCAGACTCTGTTAAAAACCCTATAGTTATTTAAAATGATATGTCAGAAATGTTATTTAAAAGCTAAACGACAAAAATATGTTTTTAAGTGTTGTTGAACTTTATCTAGGTTATGAATGCTTCTGATTTCCGAAAAGAGCGAGTTCCATAATTTGGGTGCTGCCATAGTGAACGATCTATCTCCCATTGTCGCAGCAGATTTTTTCAATGGTGGGGTTAACAATATTGCATTATTAGACCGAAGACTGTATTGAGTGTTTGTTTTCTGTCTGATGTGCACGAGACTAGCTATATACGAAGGTGCCATGTCGTGCAGTGCTTTAAAAGTAATTAGGATGACCTTAAATTGTATTCTGTTGGTGGCAGGCAGCCAGTGCAGCTCTTTTAAGAGAGCTGTAATGTGGCAATATTTTGATTTCATAAATACGACACGTCAGTGGTGGATCCAGGGTTTTTGTTAGGAGGGGGTGCACCACTAGGGAATGACGTAGCTGACTGGTGATGTTTTTTTTTTTGCAGAATTCCAGTTGTATTAGAAAGCCGCAGGTCTTCTCGGGAGGGGGTGGTGCGCACCCCCTGCACCCTCCCCCTAGATCCACCCCTGCACGTGCAGCGGCATTTTGCACTCTTTGGGTTTTAGATATTTGGAACCGTACGAGGCAATCCAAACAAGAGGCTATTTATACAATAATCGATTCTGCTGGTCATGAAGGCATGAATAAGAGTTTCTGCAGTATCTTGTGAATGTTTCCTAATTCGTCGGTTATTGTGAAGGTGATGAAACGCTGTGCCACAAGTCTTCGTAATATGAGTCTCCATAGAAAATCTTTCATCGAACCAGGCTCCTACGTTTCTGACATGAGATGAAAATGTTTTAGACCTTTTGCTTCCTTGCAAAAAATGCTGTGGCAAATAATTGTTGATTGTTGTAACTAACAATTTATATCAGTGTTTTGCTTCTATTACTCATTAGTATCACCCAACTAGTGAACTAATGCAAATCCTGCATTTTGATTGGCTACACTACTAGAGGACTATTAGTAATAATCCTCTAGTAGCGAAAAGTGTGACGCTTTCTTTCTTTTTATTCCCAAATAAGTATTTCTTCAGCTTGCATTTGCTAACTTTATTATTGCCTTTTCTGTCCGACAAGTTGGGTGATACTAAAACAATTAGACCCTTCGCCCTCAAGGGCCACGGGTCTAATTGTTAAATATACTGGAGTTGTTTCGGGTTGTAGTTTGATCAACTGTTATGCTTCTCTCATGATATCCAAACTTTATTCAGGGATTGTGAAAGTAGATATGCGCACACTAAGTCATGAACCACCAAGCATATAACGAGCTTGAGGACCGTACCGATACTAATGGGCAAAATGAATGCAGAATGGCTAGGGAAAGGTTTCTTCTTTATACTATGAAAGAAGGATATAGAGTGGAGGCTTTCCCTTCAGTTGATTACCAACACATTTTTATGGTGCTGGTATATGGTATAATTAAAGTAGAAGAAAAAATATAGCACAGAAAAAGTGCTCTCTTAGGTGACGTTCGAATTTATTATAATTTTCGGTAAAGCATAGCAAGGTGGTCTTAATTTAGGGGTTAATGATTTATTTTCTTGACGGGAGCAAAAAGGGAAGAATTTTCATTGGGTCCTTGCGCCTCCCTTTTGAGAGGGGGTTATTTTTGGGATTGAAACTTAGTGATCTCAAACAATGTCAACTTTTTGTTTACTTTTATTTCTGTCAAACAACTAGATCACAAACTTATGATGGCTTCACATGTGCCAGAAAATCAGAGACTGATGTCTCAATCTTTTAGAAACCAACTGGTCTGATCTTCATTTCAGCTCTTTTAGCGGAATAGTATTGTCCTTTCCAAGATTTCCAGTTGACTCCATCTGCAAATGAAGAGTGCTTGCCATGGTGATAACGACCGTTTAGGTTTGACTCGTGACAACGATGATACCACCAAGCACCTTTAAACTGCGCTGCACAGTTTAGCCAAGCCTTATCATTATCCTTGTCCTTGGTAGAAAAGGCAGCACCACGGTGGTTAGATAACGAATCACCAGCAGTTCCTGAAAACATTTGAAGTATATATTGTAAAGGTACATGTAATAACGGATAACCAATCAATCTCCTTCTCACGGCTCTCATTAGGAGGTATTTTCTAATGCGAGTTTCAATCGAGTGTCGTAAAACCAAAACCAAAGTAATTACTTTGGCCAATCAAAAAGGAGGGACCGATTCAATTCAGTAAACCAATCAAACTCGAAGTAATTACACGCAGCCGACACAAAGCGCGGGCAAATGTGTACGCGCGAGCCACGATTGGTTTTGGTTTCACTTCTGATTGGTTGAAAAAGTGGCGCCAGAACGGTGAACCAATCACTGAGTGAAGTAATCATAAACCAAAGCAATTCGCTAATTACTTTCGACACTCAATTGAAAACCGCTCTAAACAGAATCACTTGATTCTAGAAATTTCCTATTCAACTTGGAATAAGTTCCTTTTAAAAGGATGAACGAAGTCGGAACAAAATGGAATGCGATAGGTGTTGCTGTGTATATCGTAGAATCTTCATTGTGCCGATACACGTGTGGTAAATTACACACCCGAGTACGTTCCAAGGCTCAACTGGTATTTGGCCTTCTCGCTGGTCACTGCAAACATGTCATAGGCTGCATAGGCAGTTTTGCCTTCAAGCTCATGAGTTTTTGTTATACTCATTACATAATAAGTTCCTTTTTAAGAAGTTGAACAAAGTCGGAACAAAATGGAATGCGAGAGTCGTTGCAAGGTTTGACGAATCCGGGAGAATACATAAAAGTGTTGTACTTTTAACTGTTATACCAGTACTAAGGAATCGTCATACATCTTTTGATATTACTGGTAAGTCGTATTTCAATTGATTCGAAATCAGCCAGTTCCTTGATGGCTTCATATTTCACTGTCAGAGCAGAAAGTGCACCCTGCCCTGCACTTTCGTCTTTTTCTTTACTGAGGGTTAGAAAAGGAAGCTCTGCCTGAATTGTGTCAAATCTCTGAAGCCGCCGCAGCCCGAACGTCTGGACTAGTCAATCTTGTTTTCTGTCGTCAAAATGGTTTTTCCAATGGGAGCATCCGTTTAGTGACAAGACCGATAAGGGTAATTAAGCCCACTGTACCATGAAAAATCAAGATTGCGGCCAGATCTTCTCAAGCACTTAGGCCTGGGTTCGAAACTGTATCCTGGCAACATGCAGCGCATGCTCAATAAAGATCTTACTCGATTCATGCAGAGTCTTCTTTCTCGAAAACACCAAAAGAATGGCTCTGCTAGTAGGGTGCAGAAAGTGTAGTACAGTAAATAAATTGAGTCGTCGTGAATTTCCTTTGAAGCCTGGATTTTTCTCAGTAGTTACTTTCAAACCGTGATGTGATGATCTTGCTCCCTTCAATTATTTTACACAAGCGCAACAATGAACTAACTTAAAATTAAAGAGAAGAGTGTCAATCAGACTGCTCTGGTTGTCTGTCTTTTATATGGAACGTTATTGCTGTGTATATGATAGACGCGTGGAAAATAACATACCTAAGTAATTTCCAAGGCTCAACTGGTATTTGGCCCTCTCGCTGGTCACTTCAAACATGTCATAGGCAGCATAGGCGGTATTGCCTTTTGTGTCTTCCAAATCAACTCGAAGCGTATTCTTCACCAGTTTGGTCAGACGATGGATCTTGTCCAGTCCCAGCCAATACTCGCCACGTAGGTTACCAAAACCTTGTTTGTAGTCAGACCAGCCGCGGTAAAAGTCAACCGATCCGTCCAGTCTCTTTTGGAACACTGTCCACCCCCCACCGGCTGTTGTCTGGTCACAAAACACATCAAAGGCCCCTGAACCATCAGGATCAATTGTGTAAACACCACTGCTCCTTTCACCAGATTTGTACAGCTCAGCACAGTTCCTCCTGACTGTTTGAATAATTAACAAGGCATTGAAAATTCTATTAAAACTGTAAGAAAAAGAAATATCTTCTTGTGGACTGAAATGGGCCGAAAACGAGGAAGACAAGCGGTTTCTTTACTTGCGACTTACAATTAAGCTCGAGCCTGCGAAAAAAACGTTTTTAGGCAAGTTAAGGTACGAGTGGGAGCCGAAAAGTTTCTCACGACTGTCCTTCTCTTGCGCTTGGTCGCGATTTCCTCCGCTTGCTTTACTTTCTGCGATTATGAATAGTTCTCGGCGGCTAACGCCCGGTGACTAATTAACTCATCACTGATTTTACGCTTTTTGTGCGCATTAACGTTTGCTTAAATGCAATACAGCACGTTTTCGAGAGACAGCTGATTTTCGATCCCGGCGAGCTTCATACCCATACCTTTACATGGCGCAGAATGGCTATTGTTTGTAGGACATATACTTGCTTTCTGGCATAAATTGCTTTTGTCTTACTTGAACTCCCATGTGGGTTCTTAATAGGCTCCAATTGGTTGCGTTAGTTTCTTACAAATGCAAATCTACAGGAAAATGCTGGGAGGTGCGAATACCCAGTGGAATAACTGTCCATCAAATGTACAAGCAGTTTGCAGGCAGTAGATTTCCGAACAAACCCGATCACTCCGAATAGTTTGATAGAAAATCCTACATCTCATTTCCGACATGATTTGCGACAGCTTAAGACCGGTTTCCACTTGTGCAATAAGCACAAGTACAAGCGTAAGTATTAAAAAACACGTATGGGAACCGGCTTGAAATAAACGTGAAATAAGCATAAGCGTAAAGCGCAAGAAAAGAAAGCTTATCATACGGTTGTGTTTATTTCACAAGTCGGAACCGGCGTGATTTTGCACAAGCACGACGATTCGCACACCATCTTGAATCTTACTAGATTTTCTCGGACGTTATTACTACGCTTACGTATGCTCAATTTTTTTCGGCTTGTCTCACTGTGTAAACGGCGCAAGCTTATTCTTGTGCTTACGCTTGTGCTTATCGCATTAGTGGCCGGTTCGTATGTTGTGCCATGAGCGTTTTTAACACATTTTTATTAAGCCTCTTGTGGACTGGAGGCAGACCTCTCGTTGCGACCAATGTTTACCACTTTTGTAAATTGTAATGACAGAGAATTTCACAATTGAAAAATGGGTGGTTACCCCCAATTTTCTTTTTGGATTTCAATAACACTTGTTAAGATCTACATTTCCTGCATAATCATAAACCGGGGCAAAAATATCTTTAATTAGTAGGCACCGTCCTTAACGTGATGGTAAAAGGTTTGATTCGTGTCTTACTTGTAAACTTCACTGTAGGAAAGAAAAGTAAGTGTACAGTCACTGTAATGTAAAGTGTACATGTAGCTCTTAATTATTTGAATTGTCATACATGTAATGTGGCTTATTAAGTTTCATCCAGAGACTCTTGTAAGTTAGAGATCCAGCTACTCAACAGGTGAAACCATTTATTACAGGAAGCTGAATATCACTGCAGGAAAGTACTGACAGTACTTTACGGTTAAAGTGTATACGACAGATTTTTCTTTATTCGCTCAATCGAAACATCATGGTTTTCTGAGATGTAAATAATAGATGAGTTCACTCTCTTGATTGCATCATGGGTAATCAGGGCAACATGGCGGGAAATTCAAGAGTTTGTATGGAAATTCAAAGCAAAATATACTGTACGTGACTCTACTTTATAGACTTTCACCTTCATAAACCAAACAAATAAGTTCATGTTCACAACTGAGATGGACTAGACTTGGTATTCGTTGTTTGGAATTCCTGCTTTTCTTGTTTTTTTATGTATGGCAGAAACTCTTTTTAATAAATTAATTTCTGCAATAGCCATTCTCTCCAAATCTATTCTGCCGCACCTTTGAGCGCATATCTTCTGTGTTGGAAAAAAAAAACCCAAAATTGCATATCATGAATGCTTTTCGGCAGGTATTTTTTGCAGGTTGCAGGTTGCAGATTGAAATTTAATTATAACTGGATATACTTACTGTGACTGTTACATGAATAGCTAACCTTAGGCCTAATTAGGCTTTAAAAAAAGTTTTTAGGCCTAGGTTAGCTATTCATGTAACAGTCACGGTAAGTATAATTATCTAGTTATAATTAAATTTCAACCTGCAAAAAATACCTGCCGAATACTTTTCATCATTTTGAACTTTCTTACAAACAGGTCTTTGAATTTCTCTCCATCTTACCCAGATTACCTATGATGCACAAATTCCATACTGATTTTAAAAATCAGAATTTTCACTTCCAGTTAGGTACAAAACCGTGCTAGTAAGGAGACTGGGGATAGGAGAACTGTGATGTCCAAACGAAAACCCAATTTTTTTAGGACCTGAATTTTCCTTTTTTACAATGTAGATTCAGAAGTTGCTGAAATTACTTCTGAGTTGCATTGTATTAATTTGGTTGCAATGATGAAATTAGACAAAAGAACAAGATTTCTATCCCTAAAATTTTCTGAAAAATTCTAAATGCTTATTTTGTAACCCCCTCATTTTTCCTGAGTTTGCAAGTTTACTCGTTTATACATGTATCTCTTCTTCTGAAGGGTGAATTTTTGTCAGTTTTTGCATGTTAGCTTAGGTTAATTTAAAACGTTTGTCTTTCAATTTTAAAAAAAATTCTGTAGGTGAAAAAAAAGATTAAAGACATTTCAAAAATAGTGATTTTTCTGAAAAACTGACGTACAGATTTTATTCAATTTTAAATATTTTAGAGATTATTTTAACATTATCTGGTAACGCTGAATGGGAAGATTTCAACGTCCCGTTTTTAAAAAAAAGGCAATATATCTTGATTTTAAGGTTCAAAGAAATGCCTTATATCGTTGCCATGGTAGGAAATATTCTCTTGGAGGAAAGTGTGATGTAAGAAATCTATGATGGTACTTAATAACCTTGCCAATATTTGTCGTGATATGATTACCCTAACTGCACCTAAGAACAGAATGTGTTTATTCGTTTGAAAGACAGAGAAATTTTTTTTCGAGCCCCCTTAAAGGCTTTTGTGGTCTTGGTGGTACAAAAACAATCGCTAGGGTCGGTGATGGACTAAGAATCCCCAACACAACCAGGTTGGGAAGGTACATGTATCATATCATATCATATATCTTTATTTACCCTCGGATTTTTAGGGTAGCTTGGTGTAGCTAATATCTCCGAGCATTTACCCTCCCAACCATGATAAATCACAGAAGACAGACCACAACACCGGGATCTACATGCCCTACTCTTTACGACAAGTGTGCGGGTTCTTTTACGTCCCACAGGATTATGAACATTGAAGGGTTGTGAGACGGGACCTCCGGCTTATCGTCCTTATCCGAGAAGACTAGAGAGTCTAACCATTTGCAGATGTAATTACAAAGGCAGCACTTTCTCCTCAGTTATTTAAAGACCCTGAGTGTTGGTCCGGCCGGAGTTGAACTCAAGACCTCCCGAGTGACAGCCCGTGCTCAACCAACTGAGCCACCGGTGCGCGGTGTGCTGTGCTGAGTTTGCTGATGTCCTTTCGCAGTAAGTCGAGTGGCATTTGTAATCTCTTTATAATTAATAGTTGGATATTAACTTATTTCATTTCGAGACTCGTTTGGAATTCTAATTATTGTTTCATATAACATTTCGATGAGATGCTTTTGTTTTGTTAGCAGTTAAATGCATTCATGAAAACATTCCGGAATTGAACTATACAGTATGGGGCCCAGTTCTCGGCCACAAAAAACGTAAACTTGTATTTCTTACCTTGAAATAGCCGTAAGGACTTGAAATTTCACAGACAACTAGCTTCAGCATTCAAGTTTACACATGTAAAGCCATCGATTGCTCAACTCTGTTTTCTCCCGAGGAATAACGAAAATGGAGGCTTCGTTCGTGAGCCCAGTTATCGGCCAGCGGGCCCAGTTCTCGATCACAAAGGAGTGCGCTCGATTCCACAAAAAAGACAACGCTTTAACACCATCCTTGTTGTTAAGTCACTAATAAGGCTTGTGTTTGATATTTCGACCACAAAGTATCCTTAAAGAGCTTTGTTTCATGTTAGAAAAGGGCATTTTTTGCACACCTAGTTTTTTTCTTAAGTGCAGTCAAGCGGAGCTAAAAAAGAGTTGGGTATTTCAAAACGGGGTTACGTCAGAACTCATGGTTTAATTCATATCTACTGTCAGTACTTGCCACCCCATAACAGCTTTATTTTTACGACTGATTTGACACGAAAACTCCATACAAAGCTATGAGCGCTTTTTCGTGTTGACGGCGAGCAGGGTGGCCGAGAATAGGCAATTACGCAAAAGTATTAAGGAAATATTGAGGAGAGAATTTAGGTCAAAGAATAAAACAGGCCAGCAGCTTTATCACTCTACGTTCTTTATGCCAAGAATTGGCTCATTTGGGCCTTCTATACGGATAAAATATAAACTTGAATTAGACAATGTAATTTGAGTAGCCGTAAACAAACACGTTTTCAGGGAATCCAAATTCACCTACCTTCACGTCACCTAGACGTGCTCACAGTGTATAGTAGCTGTAAACTCAAAACTCGGCAGGACGAAAGACAAGGAATCAAGCTACCTTTGGAAGCAATTTCTTTTTATTCAGATTCATTTGTGGCGCGAAAAATAAACGTTGAACAAAAAATGGCCGAGAACTGGGCCCCATACTGTACCCAAGTTGTTGTGTGATGGTTAACGGCAACATTTGCAGCAGAGCCTTAGAGAACAAATTTGCCAGGAAGAGTAAATTCAATGAATTCAAATTGTCAAA
Source organism: Montipora capricornis (assembly GCF_036669925.1). Classification (NCBI taxonomy): domain Eukaryota; kingdom Metazoa; phylum Cnidaria; class Anthozoa; order Scleractinia; family Acroporidae; genus Montipora; species Montipora capricornis. The sequence goes on from NC_090896.1 coordinate 6,462,890, forward strand.
GATAAAACCAACGAGTACTTTTACCAACAACGGAGATCGGTATTGAATGTACTTTATTGAAATTTGTTTTGTACATATTTATTGCGAGGCGAGCCGCGTTATTACAGGTGACAAAATCAATCCGAAACACCTGATAACATGTTATAAGTCCAAGAGCGGCAGCGGCGCGGGCTTTATTCATTGAAAATGTGTTTTTTATTCGACAGGCCAGCGTTTCTAGTATTCGTTTGTAGCTTTTTGTCGCTTATTTCTCTCCCACTCGTTACTTAAATTCAAGCCCAATGAAAATATAAACAAAAGCGCGTAAAGCATCTCGGTAGACAGAGAGTCTTTAACGATAAAAAAAGCAGAGTCAAATGAAAAAGAAGTAATGTAAGGTTTCGAAAGATTGATGGATCTCCTACCCCTCCTATCCTCTTTGCCTAAGACTTCTACAAAAAGTAAATGTCGATTATTAGAAAACCATATCCTTTTCGCGATGAAATGTCAACCTACCTCCACAAGTTTCAGCCAAAGCGGATACCTCATTGAGCATTTTCTTGATCTTGGTTATTTTATCCCTCATCTCATCTTTTGACCCTTCCACACTGTCCGCTACATAATGGAATCCCCTTTGGTTCTTCTTGATTCCAACCACGGATACTTCATCAGGCATTTTCTCGATCGTAGTTATTTTATCGCTTATCTCATCTTTTGGTCCTTTCACACTGTCCGCTATATAACGTACGTTTCTATGGTAGTTCTTGATTCCAATCCCTGTAACGGGCACAAATACTCAGGTTTATACCTTTTACAAATATAGAGAATACTGTCTTAAAGCCTTTACCGGTGACTCTTTCTTGGAACAATCGTGAGAGTTTGGGCATTGGAATTTTTGTGTGGACCTACAAATGTAGATATTGTTAGAAGGGACAATGTTACGCAGGTTTAGTTTCTATGATACTCTCAATATAAAAGCACAATTCTGATTGGTCATAATTGCTAATTTAATTTGTAATAGTATAATCAAATATACTTAATGAAGGTCCTACAAAGTTGAATGATTACATTTTGTATCTTGAAGTTCAAATTCCAATCTGACAATAGGATGAATTTGATTTCCGAGGTCTAAAAATTAATTCTATTACGCTTTGCAAATAGCCAGTTGATTGTTTCTGGCCTCTCAGTTGGAGTTTTTTAATTTTTTTGCCTCTTCCTAAATTAACAAGTAAAGTGGACTTTTACTCTTAGTAATACGCACAAAAAAAATACCCAGGTCTGATTGGTTAATAGAAATGCAGTTTTCAGTTCACACCGTGCAAAAAAGGAGTAACTCAGTGCATAAAGAGGTAATCAAATAAACGAAGTATTCTGACTTGTCAAGAAAGTCACAGATAGCCATTCAAATGCACTCGAAATCATGTGATTGCCTATTATCCAATATCAAAAATACTATATATAATACCTTTTGTTTGTTCCTCCAAAATTTTGCACAAACGCTGTTTTTATTTTTTTCTTGGGACTTATAATGGTTCCAAGAGAAACTGGAAACAATGCTTATGCAAAATTTGGGATGAACAAACAAAGAGTATTATGGTATTTTTGATATTGGCCAATACAAACAAAGTGTGCACATTTGTACCAGTTTGATAAGGGAAGGGTTTGGTTTCCTAACTCGTTAAATGTGAGATAAAATTGGTTATTTTTTCCTTTCTTTGGTCCGAGAGGTTTGTCTTCGAAATTCCGGTTTTCCCCTCATAGAAAGCCAATGCGTTTTAAAATTCCAATCGTTTCAAGATTTACTTAACAGAAGCTAATATTTGGAAGTACCACTCTTAATTCAGGTTCAGTTAGCTAATGTTCATGGCGATTTTGCTGGCGTGCTTTTCCATCCTTTTTTTGATCTTCTTGATGACACCAAGGGCAACTGGTATAGTGCGTTGATGACGTCACTGCCGCCATGTCGGTGTTCCAAAGATTATTCAGTCTCGATCACGTTCTCTACAATATGGGCGAAGTATCCTAACTGAAATAAATTGTTACGAGCGGTTTCAGAGGGAAAACAGAAAATGAAAGATTCTCTGTTGCATGCTTACGCTGTCGTAAAAACCTCAACTTTGGTGAATTCACCTCGTCGTTATGCAGATGACCGCTAACATACTTGCTAAAATCCGTTCTGCACGCACTCAGCACGATTATTTATGCTCTTTTAAGCAATGATATTATTCTTTTGTGGCGTTGTAGTAGTCGTAGCAGTCGTCGTTTCTTAAACTCCCTAATCTCTGAGCAACGATGCTTTGAAAATGCGAAATTTTACAAAGAATGCATGGAATCATTTGCGCTTTTACCACACAACAATTTCTTGGTTTTTGATGGCTAATAATTCGCTTGATATCAAAGCCAAATTGCTTTAAAGGGAAAGGAAGGTCTAGAAAACGTTTCTCTGAATCGAAAGTTCTTTATCTGTATTGTCATACTTGACCACTCACTTGGACTAAATGTGTTTAAATAGCCAACAATAACGCTTCAAAAATAGGCAAATTTAAATTGAAATCCGCCATCTTTGTTTTTGCATATGCAAACGAGGCTATGACGTAGCAATAGCCAAGGATTTCTCCGGATGACTAAATGTACTTGATGAAAAGAAGAAAAACACAGGCGAGGAGAGCAATACTTTGTAGACTTGAATCTTAATCCAGAGGCTAAACTGTATTGATATTGGCTCCACCTCTGAACAGATTTACCTCGCAGTCGTTAAACAGGGTTTTATATATGAGTTATATGCAGGAGTTTTGCAAAGCGAAAGAGAGCTTGAAATGCTATCCTGCGCTTATTGCTGTGAACTAAATGCCTGGAAATCAAGTTCAATCTGTCTACCGTGGCTTTCTGCGAGATCCCGTTACAACTTCCATGAAAACAAAGGATCGATTTATACATTTCCATCAAATGGCAAAAGTAAACAAAATTTTAGTTTCTAAAGAAACTACGGTGCTGCGTCGATGGTAGATTGAAACAGAAATTGATTTTATCAAACGAGCTGATAAAGGTCGAATAACCACCGTGAAAGATTTGGAAAGCTGACGTTTCGAGCGTTAGCCCTTCGTCGGAGCGAAACCCTTCGTCATTCCCTCCGACGAAGGGCTAACGCTCTAAACGTCAGCTTTCCAAATCTTTCACGGTGGTTATTCCACCTTTATCAACTCGTTTGATAAAATCAATTTCTGTTAAATGGTAACAGTAGATAGTTTCAGTAGTTTCTATACTTCTAACAAAATTTAACCACATTTCAAGTTAAATACGTTTGTTAGCGCATAACAGTGAAAGTCGTCTATATATGTCAATATAAGAAATGTTGGACACTGGCTTATTTGAACGTCAAACGACGTTCTCAAAAAACTTGGTAAAGACGCTTCGACCGAAAATCTTCGGTCATCCTTGGTTTGAATTTGACAAAAAAGCGACAGCTCCT
>NC_090896.1:6476337-6481337 GCF_036669925.1 Montipora capricornis
TCTTCCAACCTGGGCGGCCAAACTGTCGAACAATGTTGGATCGAGCAAAGTTGGAGCCTTCAATCCAACTTTGTTCGATAGTTTGGCCAGGGCTTAATAAAGTCGGATATTTTCTTTTGGTGCATATATTAGATTTTTCTATATATTTCTTTGTTAATTATTTCCAAACAGAACATGGCGCATTAGAGGGCGAATTTATCTGAAGAAGGCAATGAAGAGGTCACAGAAAATCTGGAAAATGATCCAAATATGATGACCGTCTTAAGGTGAATTTGTATGTCTTTCAAACTTTAAAGAGTAGAAGCGGTATTATCTTTGCTGTCAATTTTAAAGTACCATTTTTTCCGTTTAAGGAACAAAGGGAACAAGAGTGTATTGGAACACGGAAGTGATGACTTGGAGTATGGACGGTGTATGTTGAGATCGGCTGGATCATTCGGAAGCAAGGTTTATCTTTATGTCTATCTTAGAGAAAGAGAAAAGTTGCATAAATCTTATCACTGGGTTTTAAAACGTCTGTTTTCTTTTCTTTGGAATTGAACTTTGCTTGTTTTTGAACGCGAATTGCCCAACGCGCAACACGCAAAGCATGCCTTACTTATCTTGTGTAAGTGTATGTGTGTGTGTGTGAACACTTATGAGGCCTGTGTAGAATAATGGGCTCTATGAACTTTCCAAACGTTGTGCTTTTTATTTATTTATTTTGATTCAAACAACACCAATCAACTTTTTGCATTTGCAAGCCAGGGTACGTATGACATTTCGTAGGCTTACAAAGATACAAAGATGTAGTTTTTTATACATGCAATCATGGACAAAAGTGTTGGGAAGGTAGCTTCATTTTACAGATACCCCCCCTCCCCCCACCCCCCCCCCCACCCCCCCCCCCCCCCCCCTTCACCCTTCACCCAACTTCCTTTTCAATGTTGGGTTTTCCAGGAGGAAAAATGGTGACTTTTTTTACCTGAAGAATGAAGAACTCCAACATTGAATATGGGGGAGGGGTACCACAAAAGCATGGTATTTTCCAAATACTTCAGCCAATAGTTATTGACTGCTGACCCTTCTAAAGGGTGCTTATACTTAAATGCTGTTTATCAGCGCTATTTGAAATGGGTGCTTAGACTTAAAACGCGAGTCTCGTAATGCTCGCAGATTGTCCTCTTCTTCTGGCTTCGTCTCGTACAACGGCCCATTTTTTGCAAGCTCATCACCGTCTGCAACCCCTCCACTGTTGTTCAGGCGTAGGCCCCAACATTTCACTTAAACAGCCAAGTAGTGCAGGTGTTAGAGAGTGTTCTAAAGAGAGACATCCTCGCTGTGCGTAGTTAAGGTGGAGAAAGAGGCTCAAGGGTCCCGGAATTTCCATCCTACAATATTTTTAAGCTGATAGACGTTGAAGTGCATCCTAAAGTATTAAAGCAATTTGTGGTAGCCGAGATCGGCACCCAAACCAGGAATAAGATCGGTTGAATCATGGTAAAACGGCGCTTATATTGCAGTATAAACTACGCCACGAATAGCAGCTTCCAGGTGCTGACAATGGAAGAGACTATGTATGACCATGTGTTGATGAACTCTGGACTCTGTCTAAAGAAGATCAGCAAACAGGGCATCACATGGATTAAATTTGAGCTCGAAAGAAAAGCTAGAGGTCCTTAAGGGGTTGCAGAAACCTTTAGAGGCAAAAATACTCCTGACTCCCGACGAACGTGACAACGGCAACTGACGACACATTAAACTCAGCAGTGATCGAAATATCCTGGAATCATCGACCCGTCTGAAAAAATTGGTTAATTGGTTAGACGTCGCTCAGACAGCTTCGCTTTTCCAGCTCATCTATGAGCGTTTCTATCCCGCCAGACTTCCATTTTGGTTTCTTTGTTTTGTCCGCCTCCGGTGCTTTTCTTTTCCTTGTTGCAGTGTTGATCTCTACTTCAAAATCGTCTGGCGTGTCATATTCTGCCATTGTAGGATCAGCTGATCGAAATATTATCGCCCGGACGTACTACAGCCACACACAAAATTCTCTTTGCTACCGTCTTTTCTTAATTGCGCATGCGCTTGCTCAACAATGTTGAAAGAGCGGGGCAAATGACTTTAACTCCGCTTCAACATTCCGAACATTCCAGACAGCAAAAGAAATGTTGAAGCAAAGTTTAAAGGCTTTTAAACTCTTTCAACATCGATTCAACATCGTTTCAACACGTTTCAACACGGTGGAAAGGGGGTGGCAAAGGCTTTCAACATTGCCATTCAACAAAATCGAAAGGATGTTGAAGCAAATGTTGAGGCCGTTCGCTAGGGCTTTAAGAATGAGACGACAGGAGGAGAAAAACAGTATAGGCAATTAACACTGAAGCAAGAAAAGCATGAAAGGGGACAAGCAATCTTGGATTGAAGAGATTTCCCGGAACAATGAAGACAATATCTAAGAGAAAAAAGTAGACATGCAAAAATTCTCCTAACCAAAGCAAACTAAGGACAACTCAACACCATTTAGGACAAAGCTTAACGTGGAAACTGCTAGAAAGGAGATACGACAATCTAAGAAGATAGATAAAATACATTATGTGCCTAGACTATAATAATAATAATAATAATAATAATAATATATTAATTATATTGCACCTTTTCTATACAATATTCAAAAGTGCATCACAAAAGTATATCACTTAATGACTAAACTTATACCTATACAACTTATACCTTATACAAATCTTTCAATAAAGCTAACAAACTAATTACATTTAAAAATTTAACATAGAATAATAACCACTGTAGACGAACTTCTAAAATAATAACGGATTTAAGAAAATTACTGAGATAACTGAAATGATTCCTTGTATAAAAATGTTTTAATTATAGTCTTAAAAGATTCTAAGGTCCTTGCTTCCCGTGCAGACCTAGGTAACTTGTTCTATAAAAGGGGAGCAGCTATTTGAAATGCTCTGTCACCTACTGTTTTCTTAATGTAAGAACTATCTCATAATCAGCCTAACAAGTCATGATAGTGCAGTCATGTTAACTATTTTGTTGAAAAGACTAGTGCGCTCGACTTCGGATCGAGTGGTCCGGGTCGGGTCCTGGCCGGGGACATTGTGTTGTGTTCTTGGGCAAGACACTTCACTCTCACGGTGCCTCTCTCCACCCACGTGTATAAATGGGTACCGGCGAATTTAATGCAGGGGGTAACCCTGCGATGAACTAGCATCCCATCCAGGGGGGAGTAGAAATACTCCGAGTCGCTTCATGCTACAGAAACCGGAGATAAGTGCCTGCCCAATTGGGCCTTCTGGCAGACTTTTTACCTAAATCACGTGCAGAAGAGTAGGCAGTCCTTGGGAAATGGCGCAGAGCCGCGGAGCAGATCACAGTCAATCTCTTGAAATTGTGTGGGAGAGTTTCCTTAACGGCGGTATGAACCAATCTTTAGTATGTATTTGTGAATTTCAAAGAGATTTTTGACAAAATGTAGCTTGCAGCCTTAAAGTGATCTATGAAGATGTATGAAATCATTTCCGACCTACATGTACCAAATATCAGTTATTGGATACCATCAAAGTCCCAAGTGCAGAGCGGATCTGATTCAGGTCAGTAGTCAGAGTCAGATACAGGAGTATCCATTTCCAGCATCTCCTTTGAAATCGTGAGCAACAACATGCATTCTGCAGATGACAGTTTTGCAGAAAGATAGCCGAAGGAAATTAGAAAGAGAGAAGGATAGAGGACCGTATAGAGGGAGAGAAGGGAAGAAAAAAAGAGAGAAAGAAGGAAGAAGAAAGGAATTCGCCAATTAAATTGAACGCCTGAACATTACCCTGAACAGTACCGCACACCGGTGGCTCAGTTGTTGAGCATCGGGCTATCATGCGGGAGGTGTGCTGCCTTTGAATTTATATCTGCAAATGGTTAGTATTTCAAGACTCCTCGAATAAGAACTATAAACCGGAGGTCCCGTCTCATAACCCTTGTTGGAAATTAAATAGTATGGGACGTTAAAGAACCCACTCACTGTTCGTTAAGAGTAGGGGTGTTGTGGTCTGACCTTATTTGGGCGGGGCATCTTTCACTTCCTAAAATAATTTGTAAACTGTGTAATAAGCAGTCTGGCTAAAGTCCCCCGTAAAGCATTGTAAATTAGTCCCGAAAAGCCCCGAGGGGAGAGACTAATAGCTTCTCTTCACTTCACTTCACTTTACTTACTCATTAAGTTTACAAAAAGCTCATACCGGTTTTTAATGCAACTCTTCTTTGTTACCTGGGAGCAGTTGTTCAAAGGGTTATCTCGATTAAGTTTAAAAATTTACCCGTTAAAGGTATAGTCTTAATCACTTTTGGGAGTTGTTAAAATGAAATCCGTGTTCCAGCGTCCTAGTATTCCATCCAATATTACTTTTATCGCAGAGCTCCATAATGCACTGCTGTCCGGGTGATCCAATATGGCGGATAAGAAGAGGATTACCGTAACAGGACAATATCCAAGGTAATCTTTTAATTTGATTTGCTAGTTTCTCGAAGGACCGATCTAAAGATTTTTGCAAGTCTTAAGTTATTTTATTGGGGCTTCGAATAACTGCTTTTATGCATTAATCCCGGGTTTAATTAAGGACAGGTTTTAATAGTTTATTAAATAGTAAGGCCTGTCTTGGGATAAGAGCTTTGAGAGAGAGCTTAATCTCAAAGCTTTTAAACTCTTTTCAGACAGGCAACAGCACAAAACAAACACAAACTGTCAGAGCAACAGGATAATACAGGACAACACTGTCCTTAAGCAGCATAGAATGCAACATAATCGAAGTAGTATTCATTGGATCTAAGTATTAAAACGTGATGGCAAAAGGGTTAGGGTTAGGAAAGAATAGTAAGTTTACAGTCACTCTAATGTACAGTGCACATGTAGCTCTTGTTTGAATTGTCATACATGTAATGTGGCTTGTTAAGTTTCATCCAGAGACTCTTAACTAGTAGGTTAGAGATCCAACTGATCAACAGTGGAC
>NC_090896.1:6486337-6496337 GCF_036669925.1 Montipora capricornis
TTGTAACTAACAATTTTTATCACTGTTTTGCTTCTATTACTCAATATACTAAAGTTGTTTCGGGCTGTGGTTTGATCAACTGTTGTGCTTCTCAAATGATATCCAACTTTGTTCAGGGATTGTAGACTGATTGTGAAAGTAGACATGCGCACACTAAGTCATGAACCACCAAACATTTAACGAGCTTGAGGACCCTACCGATACTAATGGCCAAAATGAATGCAGAATGGCTAGGGAAAGCTTTCTTCTTTATTCAAGGAAAGAAGGAATAGAGTGGAAGCTTTCCCTTCAGTTGATTTCCAACACATTTTTACGGTACTGGTAAATTGTATAATTAAAGTAGAAGACAAAAGATAGCACGGAAAAAGGGCTCTGTTAGGTGACGTTCGAATTTATTATAATTGTCGGTAAAGCATAGCAAGGTGAAGACAGTTAAAATATTCAAGGTCTTAAACTAGGGCTTAAGGGTTTATTCTCTTGACGGGAGCAAAAAGAAAAGAATTTTGATTGGGTCTTTGCGCCTCCTTTTTCGATCCTTTTTGAGAGGGGATTATTTTTGGGATTAAAACTTAGTTATCCTAAACGATGGCAACTCTTTGTTTACTTTTATTTCTGTCAAAAAACTGGATCACAAACTTATGATGGCTTCACATGTTCCAGAAAATCAGAGACTGATGTCTCAATCTTTTAAAAAACAACTGGTCTGATCTTCATTTCAGCTTTTTTAACGGAATAGCGGTGGCCTTTCCAAGAGGACCAGTTGACTCCATCTGCATATGAAGAGTGCTTGCCATGGTGATAACGACCGTTTAGGTTTGAGCTGTGACACGCCGTATACCACCAAGCACCTTTAGAAAACGCTGCACAGTTTCCCGAATTATGCTGATCATTATCCTTGTCCTTGGTAGTAAAGGGAACACTATGATGTCCGGATAACGAATCACCAGCAGTTCCTGAAAACATTTAAAGTATATATTGTAAAGGTACATGTAATAACGGACAACCAATCAATCTCCCTCTCACGGCTCTCATTACGAGATATTTTCTAATGCGAGTTTCAATCGAGTGTCGTAAAACCAAAACCAAAGTAATTACTTTGGCCAATCAAAAAGGAGGGACCGAGGCAATCCAGTAAACCAATCAAACTCGAAGTAATTACACGCAGCCGACACAAAGCGCGGGCAAATGTGTACGCGCGAGCCACGATTGGTTTTGGTTTCACTTCTGATTGGTTGAAAAAGTGGCGCCAGAACGGTGAACCAATCACTGAGTGAAGTAATCATAAACCAAAGCAATTCGCTAATTACTTTCGACACTCAATTGAAAACCGCTCTAAACAGAATTACTTGATTCTAGAAATTTCCTATTCAACTTGGAATAAGTTCCTTTTAAAAGGATGAACGAAGTCGGAACAAAATGGAATGCGATAGGTGTTGCTGTGTATATCGTAGAATCTTCATTGTGCCGATACACGTGTGATAAATTACACACCCGAGTAAGTTCCAAGGCTCAACTGGTATTTGGCCTTCTCGCTGGTCACTGCAAACATGTCATAGGCTGCATAGGCAGTTTTGCCTTCAAGCTCATGGGTTTTTGTTATAACTCATTATATAATAAGTTCCTTTTTAAGAAGTTGAACAAAGTCGGAACAAAATGGAATGCGAGAGTCGTTGTAAGGTTTGGCGAATCCGGGAGAATACATAAAAGTGTTGTACTTTTAACTGTTATACCAGTACTAAGGAATCGTCATACATCTTTTGATATTACTGATAAGTCGTATTTCAATTGATTCGAAATCAGCCAGTTCCTTGATGGCTTGATATTTTACTGTCAGAGCAGAAAGTGCACCCCGCGAGTAGAGCCCCCTTTTGTCTTTTTCTTTACTGAGGGTTAGAAAAGGAAGCTCTCCCTCAATTGTGTCGTATCTCTGAAGCCGCCGCAGCCCGAACGTCTGGACTAGTCAATCTTGTTTTCTCTCTTCAAAATGGTTTTTCCAATGGGAGCATCCGTTTAGTGATAAGACCGATAGGGGTAATTGCGCCCTCTGTACCATGAAAAATCAAGTTGGGGCCAGATCTTCTCGAAGCGAAGCACTTAGGCCTGTGTTCGAAACTGTATCCTGGCAACATGCAGCGCATGCTCTATAAAGATCTTATTCGATTCATGCAGAGTCTTCTCTCTCGAAAACACCAAAAGAATGGCTCTGCTAGTAGGGTGCAGAAAGTGTAGCACAGTAAATAAATTGAGTCGTCGTGAATTTCCTTTCAAGCCTGGATTTTTCTCATTAGTTACTTTCAAACCGTGCTGTGATGATCTTGCTCCCTTCAATTATTTTACACAAGCGCAACAATGAACTAACTAAAACTTAAAGAGAAGAGTGTCAATTAGACTGCTCTGGTTGTCTGTCTTTTATATGGAACGGTATTGCTGTGTATATGATAGACGCGTGGAAAATGACATACCTGAGTAAGTTCCAAGGCTCAACTGGTATTTGGCCCTCTCGCTGGTCACTGCAAACATGTCATAGGCAGCATAGGCGGTTTTGCCTTTTGTGTCTTCCAAATCAACTCGAAGCGTATTCTTCACCAGTTTGGTCAGACGATGGATCTTGTCCAGTCCCAGCCAATACTCGCCACGTAGGTTACCAAAGCCTTGTTTGTAGTCAGACCAGCCGCGGTAAAAGTCAACCGATCCGTCCAGTCTCTTTTGGAACACTGTCCACCCCCCACCGGCTGTTGTCTGGTCACAAAACACATCAAAGGCCCCTGAACCATCAGGATCAATTGTGTAAACACCACTGCTCCTTTCACCAGATTTGTACAGCTCAGCACAGTTCCTCCTGACTGTTTGAATAATTAACAAGGCATTGAAAATTCTATTAAAACTGTAAGAAAAAGAAATATCTTCTTGTGGACTGAAATGGGCCGAAAACGAGGAAGACAAACGGTTTCTTTACTTGTGACTTACAATTAAGCTCGAGTCTGCGAAAAAAAAGTTTTTTAGGCAACTTAACTGTCCTTCTCTTGCGCATGGTCGCGATTTCCTCCGCTTGCTTTACTTTCTGCGATTATTCTCGGCGGCTAACGCCCGGTGACTAATTAACTCATCACTAATTTTACGGTTTTTTGCGCATCAACGTTTGCTTAAATGCAATACAGCGCATTTTCGAGAGACAGCTGATTTTCGATCCTGGCAAACTTTATACCCATACCTTTAACAGTGTTGTTAGCGCCTTTCAATGTGTCGATATCACTTTGTATTTGAGTGAGGTGCTTCTTTATTTCTTTCAGCATAGCTTCGATCTTTTTTGATGATCCAGCGTAAAAGTAAATGTTGTTACAATGCTGAGTAGCTGTCTTTAGCTTGGCAGTAGTATTCCCCGACAAAGCAACTGGTTGGTTGACGAACAACGCATAGAGCACTAACTCAAAGCAAAATACAGTGGTAAAGAAAGACATCTCGACAACTGATCGAAATTCGACCCACAACCAACTTAATAGCAGAGTTAGCAATGATTGAAGATGAATAGATCAAGTAGCGTCATTAGTAGCAGTAAGGTTTGCGTAGGAAAGCGGCTAACATTACGCGAAAATTTGCGAGTTTATATATATGCAAATGGCTTCTTTGTGTTGCTGAGATGCGACTGAAAAACATTCATTGAACAGGAAATATTTACTGAACATGTAACAGTAATTAAATTTCCACAATATTCGATCCAACTTCTCTTGCTCTTTTTCACGACTTTCTAGTCAAAATACCTTAGGATGATTGTGAATGTCGGCAGTGGGATCCCTGTTTTTAGCTTAATTTCTTTCCTCAATTAATTACTTATATTTCAATCGATTTCTATCGTTAGCCCGCTTACGTAAGTGCTAAGTGAAATAAAATTTACACACGTGTAGTTTTTCATTCCTCAATCGGAACACCCTTTTCATCTGCAAGCGCCGCTAGTCAAACAAATTAGAAATCGTCTTTCTCCGGTAGCTCGGGACAGTTATGTAAGTACAGCTGTACAGCTTGATTCTCTTATTGTTTAGTGTTTAAATCAATCGACATATTCATTTATAGCTTTCTTAATTAAATGCTTTGTTGAGTAACGCTATTATTATTAGCCAGATTGAACTTTGTATGATGTATTGACTCAATGGATTTCAATAATAGGCCCGGAATTACGTCTCCTTTTCTGTTTATCCCATCAATCCTTCGTTTCTGATTATAGTTTGCAATTTGTGATTGTTTTTCAGTTTACGTCTTGAATATAATAAACGTCCAAATTCGAATACTTGAGTCAGTAATTTAACCCTGATTTCACCGCTTGGACCAAGCGCCTGCCGCTACAAAGATGATTATTCGATCCGCAGTGAAGCACTTCAAAACAGAATTTAGTAATCGGTCAGTGTAAAACGCAGACTGCAGACTGCAGATTACAGACCGGGGGTAAAATGCAGACTGAGGTTATAATTTAACTGTTGAAAAAGCCCAAAACCCATTAGAAATGCTAACAGTTAAGGCTAAATATTGTTTAGACCTTATTAGGCCTAAGGTTAGCATTTCCAAGGGGTTTGGGCTTTTTCAACAATTACGTTATAGCCTCAGTCTTCATTTTACACCTGGTCTGCAGTCTGCAGTCTGCGTTTTACACTGACCGATTTAGTAATCCATTATTAAAGCACACTTTTGAATTTTTGCTTAATTTGTCACTAATTGAATGTCACTACCCAACGACCGAATGTTTTAACATTTGTCAGAATTCTCTAAAATGGTTTCTACAATGCTTTAAGGAAGTTCGCGCGAAAATCTTCCCACATTGAAATTTGTTTCATTTCTCGCCTGAAGCGGTGTCTGATATTTGCAGACTGCAGACTGCAGACTAACCCTAAATCACAATTATTGAAAGCTAACGGTTTTAAAACGGATTCTTAGACTAAAATAATGTTTATCAGCGCTATTAGAAATGGGTGCTTAGCCTTAGATAATGCTTATCAGTGCAATTTGTAGGCAGTCTGCATTCTGCAAATGTCAGACACCGCGCCTGAAGTGACGTCATGAATTACTTATTCCAAAAATGAAAAAAAATTAGGGGTCACCGACTTTGTTTCGGAGAAAAAGGCAAGGGAAAAATGCCCTAATTTCGATAGAAAGGTCATCATAACAAGATGTAGCCTCATCTACTCATCCGTTGAAAATTATAAAAATAATATGTTAGAGTGAATGTTTCTGTGCATAGAAATATAGGAGTGGATTTTTTAGATAATTGCCTGCCACTGGGGATGTCGTAAACAGTAGAGTTAATCCTCAACGAGCGTTTTCGCAAGAGCTACCTGTTGTAAGCAGTTCCGGAACTCAGTACACACACGGAAAGAAAAGTTAAAAAAAAAAAGATAACTTCTTACGATGTGATTTTTTTCATTTCATCATATTTTGTAGATTGTTAGAAGAGCAAGTGATTCATGTTTTAAAAAATAGGGGTCACCAATGATCTAAACGAGTAAAATCGATGTGATGTTTCGAAGCTCTTGGAAAATTTAATATGCCACGATTTTGCGTGATCTGTCGGTGAAGGACTTGGAAGACCCTTTGCATAAATGGCGCCCAAATTTGAATAACAATACTTGATACATCCTAAGCCTCACATTCATGAGAAAAATCCTTTGTCTTGAAACACAAACACGAGGCTAAGGATGTATCAAGTATTGTTATTCAAATTTGGGCGCCATTTATGCAAAGGGTCTCAAACTTTTTCGAGCATAGCAATAAAGTTTCAAGCAGGCGTTGTCTTTATTTGGTTAGTGTTTTGTATCATATCTCTTCACGTATAATATATATAATAGTATACATAAATAGTTTTTTTAGTATTTTTAGCTTTTTTTATTTAGTTTTTCATCTTTTTTGTATTTAGTATCAAGTAAACATTTGTACAGGTCCGAAATCCAGCCTTTTGGCTGCAATGGATTTTTAATAAAGCTATCTATCTATCTATCTATCTATCTATCTATCTATCTATCTATCTATCTATCTATCTATCTATCTATCTATCTATCTATCAATCATTGTTTTGTGGCGTTGTCGTCAACGTCGTCGTCTTAAATCTTAAGTTCCCTATCAGGGATGGAGACCGTAAGCCCGAAATCCTATGTGTTGTGCCAAAAATCTATTTTTAGAAAACGTTGCCCCACCCTTTACGTCATAAACCGGGCGGATACGCGCAAATTTGCATATGGTTAAAAAAAGAATGAGGACAATGAGCGAGCAAGCCATGCGAGTGAACATGTGAGTCACACAGTTATTGACTGCTGACCCTTCTAAAGGATGCTTATACTTAAATGCTGTTTATCAGCGCTATTTGAAATGGGTGCTTAGACTTAAAACGCGAGTCTCGTAATGCTCGCAGATTATCCTCTTCTTCTGGCTTCGTCCCGTACAACGGCCCATTTTTTGCAAGCTCATCACCGTCTGCAACCCCTCCACTATTTCACTTTAACAGCCAAGTAGCGCAGGTGTTAGAGAGTGTCCTAAAGAGAGACATCCTCGCTCTGCGTAGTTAAGGTAGAGAAAGAGGCTCAAGGGTCCTGGAATTTCCATCCCACAATATTTTTAAGCTGGTAGACATTGAAGTGCATCCTAAAAAGCAATTTGTGGTAGCCGAGATGGGCATCCAATCCAGGAATAAGGTCGGTTGAATCATGGTAAAATTGCGCTTATGTTGCAGTATAAACTTTTCCAATAATAGCAGCTTCCAGGTGCTGACAATGGAAGAGACTATGTATGACCATGTGTTGATGAACTCTGGACTCTGTCTAAAGAAGATCAGCAAACAGGGCATCACATGGATTAAATTTGAGCTCGAAAAGCTAAGTCCTTAAGGGATTGCAGAAACCTTTAGAGGCAAAAATACTCATGACTTCCGACGAACGTGACAAAGGCAACTGACGACACATTAAACTCAGCAGTGATCGAAATATCCTGGAATTATCGACCCGTCTTAAAAACTTGGTTAAAAAATAAGAATGAGAAGACAGAAGGAGCAAAACAGTATAAGCAATTAACACTGAAGCAAGGAAAGCATAAAAGGGGACAAGCAATCTTGGATTGAAGAGATTTCCCAGAACAATGAAGATAATATCTAAGAGAAAAAAATAGACATGAAAAATTCTCATTTGGTGAAAGATCTAACCAAAGCAAACTAAGGACAACTCAACACCATTTAGGACAAAGCTTAAGGTGGAAACTGCTTGAAAGAAGATAGCACAATCTAAGAAGATAGATAGAATACACTACCTTCCAAGACTAGCTCGGCTATTTGCGTGTACATGTAGTCTGACTGTATCTAAACCTGTTTGTGGGTTTATGGAAACTATATAAAGCAATAAAACAAACAATACAATGCATCTAAGACCAGTACAATCACAGCGCAAACCACGCGAGATTCAGTCGTTTTGAAGGTTCTACTACCATCTAACACAGACAATAACCACATCCTTCGGGAAGGAGTAAACACAGCTGTGAGTTAATTGAACCAGTGAAAGCAGCATAGGTGGACGACAAGGAAAGTAAAGTAAAAGGACTTTATTTAAGTGTCTATTCGTTCTAGCGCTGGCGCACTAATTGTGGACACTGTAAAGTGAAATTAACAATTAACGCAAATCGAGTCAAATGTGGTTTAGGAGAGGGGAAAGTCGGAGTAGCTGGAAAAAAAGACTCTCGGTGCAGAGTAGAGAAACAACAAACTCAACCCACATATGACGCCGAGTCCGGGAATCGAACCCGAGCCACATTGGTGGAAAGTGAGTGGTCTCACAACTGAGCCATCCCTGCACTCCCACGACAATTCCAGTAGAGCTCATCAAAGAGGTTGGAGAAGCAATAATCATTTCTTTGTTAGGAATCTTCATGCAACAGGATCTCGCAGATAGGCTAATGGCCAGCAACATGAAATAACACAGTCACTTGCCATCACCTTCCCCCAAAAAGACAATCTACAACAATGTAAGAACTATCACATCATCAGCCTAACAAGTTATGATAGAAAAGTCATGTTAACTATTTTGTTGAATAGGCTAAATCACGTGCAGAAGAGTAAGCATTCCTTGAAAAACGGCCCAGAGCCGCGGAGCAGATCTCAGTCAATCTCTTGAAATCGTGTAGGAGAGATATTCAGAGATATTCAATTTTTTGGCCTTTTACATTATTTTGTGTCCACTATGTGACGTCACAAGTCGTCTAATTTGCATAAATCAAAATCTTGGATAACTTGTCAACCAAGAGAGCTACGACAATAAAATAAACGCCGTTCTTCATCATTTTGAAAGCTCTTTTAAACAAGCTAATAAATAATTTTGTGTCATATGCACTTTAAGTTCGGTACCAACAAATCTTTAGTATGTATTTGTGAATTTCAGAGATTTTTGACAAAATCTAGCTTGCAGTCTCAAAGTGATCTATAAAGATTTACTATTAAATTAATTCCGACCTAACAAATATCCGTTATTGGATACCATCAAAGTCCCAAGTGCAGAGCGAATCTGATTCAGCTCAGTAGTCAGAGTCAGACACAGGAGTATCCATTTCAAGCATCTCCTTTGAAATAGTCAGCAACGACATGCATTCTGCAGATGACAGTTTTGCAGAAAGATAGTCGAAGGAAATTAGAAAGGGAGAAGGATAGAGGACCGTGTAGAGAAAAAACTGAGGGAGGAAAAAAGGAGAGAAAGAAGGAAGAAGAAAGGAATTCGCCAATTAAATTGAACACCTGAACAGTATCCATTAAATTTACAACAAATGGATCAGATCAGACAAAACTGATGAGCCATGGTAACAAATGAGGATACGTACTCTGAATTATTGGACTGCAATGTGATTGGCCAAAACAAAAAACAAAGCTAGTTGCGTCTTAGAAATCGTTTTGCACTCGAGTTCGACGTTGTTTTTCGGGGGACAGAAACGACCTCTGGAAATATGTCTGCGTTCCGCAGGCTAAGAAAGTTTCGATTGAGTGAATAAAGAAACTTCTGTTGCATACATGTACGCTTTAAAGTTTGGTATGAGTCTAGCTTACAAGGATTTCACGTGCTGACTCAAACATTTTAATTAACAGACTGACCCTGACTGCTTGGACTAACCCATGGACGTCTACGTGTAAAATAAATCTATGGTCTACTCCACTACTGATATCAACCAAAATTACTTGAAGGTGGTGAAAATAAGAACCATTCTTGCTACCGTCACAGTATACTTGATTATGTTGTTAAAATATGTGACCTCTCACGAAAAATGTACACTAACGACTTTCCGGAAAACAGATGAAATGCGCAAAACAATAAACAAAACCAAATAAACACTATAACATAATTTTATACATGATTACATTAAAAATCGATTGCTAAATCAATTAATTATTCCTCAAATATTCCATAAATAAATATTATATATGCCGTATATAAAATATAAATTATATTTAAAAATCAGACTCTGTTAAAAACCCTATAGTTATTTAAAATGATATGTTGGAAATGTTATTTAAAAGCTAAACGACAAAAATGTGTTTTTAAGTGTTGTTTAAATTTATCTAGTTTATGAATGCTTCTGATTTCTGAAGAGAGCTAGTTCCATAATTTGGGTGCTGCAATAGTGAATGATCTATCTCCCATTGTTGCAGCAGATTTTTTCAATGGTGGGGTCAACAATATTGCATTATTAGACCGAAGGCTGTATTTAGTGTTTGTTTTCTGTCTGATGTGCACGATACTAGCTATAAACAAAGTTGCCATATCCTGCAGTGCCTTAAAAGTAATTAGGATGACCTTAAATTGTATTCTGTTGGTGGCAAGCAGCCAGTGCAGCTCTTTTAAGAGAGCTGTAATGTGGCAATATTTTGATTTCATAATATGACATGCCAGGGGTGGATCCAGGGTTTTTCTTAGGAGGGGGTGCACCACTAGGGAATGACGTAGATGACTGGTGATGTTTTTTTTTTGCAGAATTCCAGTTGTATTAGAAAGCC
>NC_090896.1:6501337-6503837 GCF_036669925.1 Montipora capricornis
TTAGCCCGCTTGCGTAAGTGCTAAGTGAAATTCTATTTACACACGTGTAGTTTTTCATTCCTCAATCGGAACACCGTTTTGATCTGCAAGCGCCCCTAGTCAAACAAGTTAGAAATCGTCTTTCACCGGTAGCTCGGGCAGTTATGTAAGTACAGCTTGATTCTCTTTTTGTTTAGTGTTTAAATCAATCGACATGCTTTAAACATTGCCCAGAAGGTGTTTTTACGATGAGGTAAGAAATAAAAAGACGAACTGCCAGTTTATGGAGACAGTGTTTGAAAGCACTGATACACGAGGTAACAAAGCCATGGATGAAGATACCATTGTTCCGGCAATGCGACTGAAAACAGTGTTGGAGGCTTTTCGTGACACAAATGCCGGAAAACCATTGCAGATATGTCTCGTGCTTACTTTTGCTAATTGTTTACATTTTCGCCGGGTTGTTTGCACTAATAAACACAGTATAGGTATCGGTTATGATAAAATTGATAAACTTGTGTTAGTGAGCTGATCTCAGATACGACAGTTACTTTTTTCGCTTTTCTGTATGGACAGACGGGGAAACTTAATCTAGCGAAGAACAACGAGTTGAGAACTCTCGAGACCCTTGCTGTTAAAATCGAGAACACCAAAGCTGACATTCGTCTCGAAGTAGAGGGAGCAGCGGGAAGCCATCGTTGTTAAGGAAGTGGAAAGTCAGCGAAAGTGTCGATCTTGTCACCGTGCACAAGTTAGGCTTGCTGAAGGTCTAAACCACAGGGAGGCTCTAAGCTAGTCCAGAAGACGTAAAGAAATGGCAGTCCTGGTCTTCAAACAGGGGCACCCAACGTCAATTTTCGGAAAATATCTGTTCGGAAGACGATTTGAGATCTAGAATTTTCGGAGCATTTATTTTAAAATTCCTTGCTTGCCTGCCTGTCCTAGGATTTTCGAACGTCTGAAAAACGGTATAATTGCCCATTTTTAACGGATTTTTACCCTAAAAAGGTCAACTAGAATTTTCAGAAGCCTTTTTCGTGGCTGAAAGTTTCGAAAAGGTAAGTTTTGGTCCCTATAATTTTCGGATCACTAGACTTGCCTAGATAAAAATGCAGAATATAGCGCAAGAAATGTACATTGAGAAATGGAGGCAGAGAAAAAGAGAAAAAGACATCGCAGAATAGAAGTCTGGGGACAGAGACAGGTGGAGTGGGAAGTTGGTCGTCGGAAACTGCACAATAGCAAGTTGTTGAACAATAACTCAGTGGCTTTGTGGTCTTGCATTTTACACCAGGAAGGCAGAGCTTTTGTTTCACGGTTCTACGAGAATAAATGTTCTATCTAGAGAAAAGGAATTGTGAGTGGACCTAGTCCTATCGTCTTGGTCTGGATTTCTTTCTCGTATTTTGCACACCAGTTTTTAACTCTTCTCAGTTGTCGTTCCAACGGTCTTCCAGACCACTGGGTAGATGAGAATTATTAGGCTGATTTAGCAACAGAACGGGAACGTCAGTGGCGACGTCGCGCGCAGCAAAACTACCAAAGAGAATTTAGAATAGAGAAGAAAAGAGTGGACTCTACTCTATTCTGAATTCTCATTGGTGTTTTTTTCTGCGGATGATGATGATGGCGAGGCACAGAAGCAACCACTGCATGCATACATGCATTGATACAAATCCGCATTTGGCAAGCAGGTTATATAATTCTGCTGTTGTTGTTGATGACTGTCAAGCCAACGCTGCCCTTGTCACTGGTTCACAAATGTGAACATTCCATTAAAAAATGAACTAGAAACACATCTTATGTCGAAAACGAGCCAATGCAGTAAAGGATTTCGTTTCATGAAAAGCTCATAATTTTTGAGAAGTTGGAATGTCGCTTGCTCAAATAGGATTTTAAGGTGAAAAGTTTTACACTTTTAAGCAACAACTTTACAATCAAATGGCACAATCTGTTCAGGGACTCATTGCAGTTTTTGAACAGAAAAAAAAAGTGCCGTGCTGAATACTGGTTTTTAAAGGAACTCTTCTTTGTTACCTGGAAGCAGTTGTTCAAAGGGTTATCTCGATTAAGTTTAAAAATTTAGCCGTTAAAGGTATAATCTTAATCACTTTTGGGAGTTGTTAAAATGAAATCCGTGTTCCAGCGTCCTAGTAATTAATTTTATCTCAGAGCTCCATAATGCACTGCTGTCCGGGTGATCCAAGATGGCGGATAAGAAGAGGAATTGTCGTAACGGGACAATATCCAAGGTAATCTTTTAATTTGATTTGCTAGTTTCTCGAAGGGGTGATTTAAAGATTTTTGTAAGTCTTAAGTTATTTTAGTGGGGCTTCGAACAACTGCTTTTATGCATTCATCCCGGCCTGTTTTGGGATAAGAGCTTTGAGAGAGAGCTTAATTTAGTCTCAAAGCTTTTTATAATAAACTCTTTTCAGACAGGCGACAGCACAAAACAAACACACACTGTTAGAGAAACAGGATAATAAAGCACAACACTGTTCTTATGCAGCATAGAATG
>NC_090896.1:6511337-6523837 GCF_036669925.1 Montipora capricornis
CTCGTCTTTAAATAAATATTTCTTTTCTCGTCTTAGGAGTATGGCTGACAATTTCTTCCGAGGCACATAATACGTCTTTGAAGAATTGTGGTAACAATGGAAGATCAGGTAAAGTTTTTAGTGAGAAGTTGCATTTAAATAACAATGAACCCCCAATTGCCTGTAAAAGGTTTTTAATGGTATTGTCTTCCAGGACTGTGTCTCAGGTATTGAAAACTGTTTCACCCAGCCTGCTTTCAAAGATTTGTTTATAATTTCGAAGTCAGGCATATTGAAACCCCCTGTGTTTAATTTTACCATTTGATTTTTGGTGGTTTATGATTCTATATGAAGTTTGATAATACCTGATCGACAAAAAGATTGGGCATGCTAAGAACGGAAGGGACAAAAATCATTTTATAAAGAGCTACACTTTTGATAATATTTATTTTCCCATAAAGTGTTAGGTCCCTTGAGGACCAGATGTTAAGACACTTTTCTAGAGAGAGCAGTTTCTTTTCCAAAAAAAATCTTTTATCAAAGTTGCCAAATCATGAGAGAAACAAATGCCAGACACACACACTTTAATGGCCAGTTTATACCAAAACGATTCGCAGGTTGCGGTCTGTTTGTTCCAGTCACATTGCCAATATGGGGAAGTTTTACTAATAAGGATGGGTTCCTTGCCCTGGAATCTCTACACTGTAGAGCTGCTAAGTTAATATACATCCTTACGCGAGATATGCCCACCACAGAAGTACTTACTTACATGTAAGACTGCCAAATGGGATTCCTTACACTTCATGTACAAAGTCAAGTTGGCAACATTGGCAGACAAGATTTTTCAAGATTGTACCCCTCCCTCTATGGGTCATATTTTGACCAAGAAGACTTCTCCTATCCATCATTTTCGTAACAGTGCCTGGCTTTAACACATATTTTATTAAAAATTCAATAGCATTCAGAGCTTCTATAATTGCGTGGAATCTCCTCACCCCGGATCTTGCAAAGACATCCAATGTCAAGAACTATACTAGAATGGCCTATAAATCCGACAAATTTCGTAACTTAGACTTTCAGGCTGAATCTCTGCAAACAGTGCCTCGCAATAATGATAACGATTTTCTATATTATTAAGACAATTTTAGTATATTTTTATTCCTTAATAAATTTAAGTTTTAGTTAGTTTAAATGCACGACCCCATAAGCGGCAACGCTTTAATCACCATCAAGTAGAAATAAAAGCTCACTTGTATGGTATCATTTCACATGGAATTTGCTAAGATTTCGATTTCTCTGAAACAGTTTTCTAAGGGTAAGTCACCCGGTACGGATGGCTTAACTGTGGAGTTTTACCTAGCCGTTTGGGCGTTCTTAGGTCAAGAACTTGTCAACAGCCTCAACCACGCTTTTGAGACGGGTGAAATGTCAATCTCGCAAAAAGGAGGAGTCATTACTCTAATCCCAAAGAAAAATAAAAATAAAGCCTTTGTAGATAACTGGAGACCAATCTCGCTTCTCTGAAACACTCGCTTCTCTGATAAAATCGCCACCAAAGCTATTGCTGCTAGAATTTCAAAAGTTTACCCGTTCTAATAAATGGAGATCAAACTGGTACATTAAAGGCTGATCTATTGCGCAAAATGTACGTTTGATTGCTTACATTATAGAATGCACAGAACCGCTTAACATTCCAGGCATAGCTTTGTTTCTGGACTTCAAAATAGGGTTTCGATAGCATAGAATGGAACTTCATTTTCCCGACCCTAGAGACTGTTGGTTTCAATCTGCCCTTATTACAGTGGGTTGGGACTTTTTATAACAATAATCAAAGCCATGTTATAAATAACGGTCACGCGACACCTTTCTTTGAGTTAGAACGTGGCATAAGACAGGGTTGTCCGCTCTCCAGTATTCTTTATGTAATTGCTGTCGATAATAATTATTATACACTGTAGGAAACTAACATTCAAACGACTGTGTCTAGTATGCTTCAGTTGGGTCTTGGAAAGTCAGGTAATACTGATGGGCAAATTTGCGTTAATTTCAAACTGTTGCACTAGACCAGTCTTGGAACATGTAGTAACTGTGAAAAGAGGTGAAAAACACAAATTAAAGCTATGTATTTTTTCTTAGAAAGCTACATCTGGATCTGTTGAAGTTGTGAAGCAACTCGCCATCTGCTGTCCAGGGTAAGCATTCATATTTCAAGAGCAAAGTTCTGATCTTACGGTGCAGAAAGGCCAAAAGAAATGGTGACTGTAACTAATGTAGTTTAGCAACTGAAGGTGATTATGCACACATTAAATTCTTGTATAATTATTTTCACCGTTAAAGGAAATTTAATTAATAATAATTGTTTTTGTTGACTAAAAGGAGGGTAGTCCATTATAATAATTATATAATTATGGCGGCATGCGGAGTGGTCTGTGAAAGGTTGTCTGCATAGCATCAGGTCAACGTGAAGTCCACGGCATTGCTGTCAGTGTTTTTATCACTCTTTCACAAAAGAACTGCTCAGGAGCAATAATTATTTGATGGTTGTAATTTTACAATGTATAAGAAAAGACAGCTGCAGCCTGATTTGGAACTTCTAAAGAGGTCATTGCAAGCCTTTCAGTGAATTACTGTATGATCCATAAGCTAATTAAAACAAATCCAGGTTATCAGCAATCGTTTATTAACTGTACATTGATCCATTTATTTTGGCACTGATCCATTTATTTTGGCACAGTACATTGCATTAGTTTATTATACATGACAGGATTTAATCCACAGAATCAAACTCTTGAAAGACCCAGCTATGCATTGAAATAACAGTGTCATGGGAAGGTACATGTACTGTGCTGTAGATTTCATTTGCACGGTTAACTGTTAGTAGCGTGGAAACACAGAATGTGAAAAAAACTATGTAATAATGTACAATTGTATTATAGTAAACAGCAACTGGTACCAAAACGTACATGTAGCACCGAGTATTCCATGCATACACTTATTAAGAGTGGCATCTTGTAGTTTTCGTTTTGTGTGGTTACACTTTTAATTTGTAAAAAGTAGATGTACATGTACCACCCTTTAGTATTCACAGGGTGATTTACACTACAAGATTTCTCCCATAAACTGAAAAAATGACATAACCAGAACCAGAGACAAGAGCTCAGGTTTAATAAACCACAGACTCAAAAAGGAAAACAACAGTAGCACCTACTAGCTTTCCTGGGAATGTTTAAATACTCAGGACAATAAGATTTTCCCCGTGGACAGAATAAAGTTAAAACAACAGTTCAGGAATGTGCCACCCAGCACCCAGTAGCTTCAATGCAATTGCATTTAGGGAGCTTCTCCAAATTTCAGAAGGCCAAATTTGCAATTGTTCAAAAATGATCACTTTGGAAACTTAACTGCAACTACATGTACACAATGTATTCCGATGAAGTTGGAAGATTAACACTGATCATCGGAATGAGTGGTATCTGGCTTCTGATAGATCAAAAAACAATACCAGATCAGCATGGTGCACGGAATTTTGTAACATGAACTGCTTTTTAAGTCTGTGTCACGCAAGACTTATAATCCCATGAAGGCATAATTATATTAAATAAAATGACCGTCCAGATGAAAAGGATGCTTAACTAGTCAGCATTTCAAGGGCGTTTATGTCTAAAATGTGTTTACAAAATTATTGTTTGAAATGATTCATACACCATAGAATTTCACTCAGCTCACAGAGTAAAAGATCATACCTGTACAATGTACAGTACTAAACAGCATCGGAGCAAAGAACCCAGCAGCTTTTATTTGCTTTGTCACACTTTATGATTTAAGCCACAGGTTCGTTGATTTGAACAATATGGTACAACCCATGATTTCACTCACACACTGAAAAGTAAAAGCCATTAAAGACTTTAAGTTAGTTGTAGAACATAGTTACTAAATGGCACCAGACCAAAGAACCCAGTACATTTAACTTTTATTTGATTTGTCAGAATTCGGATTTCAGCCACACACTCATTGACAAGAACAACATGTACAGGAAAGTACAACCGAGTAGCTTTCATGTGAATGTTTACACCCCACGTTTCCTTCCAGAGACTGAAATAATAAAGGGATGTTATTGAACTAGTGTCCGATCTGTACTCAATCTGGTGAAGTTCATATTTTTGCAAGTTTATTCAGGCTCGGTCCATAAACGAGACCAATATTTTCCCAGTACAGACTGAACAAGCTAGTTGAATAAGGTTTTTTTTAAATAATTTATTGTTAGTGTTTTCTTTATCTTCTTAGAACCGGTTCTTTTTCAGTTATTCCCTCTTCACCTGCTTTGGTTAACAGTTCTGGAAAGTAAAATTCATAATGGAACTCCTGAGTGAAAAACGTTTCTCACATTCCGAGAAAATTGGAACAGTTTGGCAACCTACATATATATATATAAAAAAAAAGTTATGCTGCTTCGATCGTGACCGGTCCATTTTAGCGGTATTACAAAATTCGGACTGCTCAGAGAACCAATCAGAATTCTACTTTTCATCCGGACCAGTAACTGTTTGCCTACTATAATTATGATATTGTGATAAAGCCACATACATTGTACATGTACCAATTGGTGCCAGGACAAAGAACCCACAAACTCAAACTGAAGATAACAACAACATGAAAAACAAAGTACCACCCAGTAGTTTTCATGTGAATGTTACACAACAGGATGTCATTACAGACTAGAAAACAAAGCCATTTTGTACAACACAATTTACAGCATATATATATTTTTTAGAAAATTCCACTTAGGGTGGGAAGCACAGTAATAAGTCAATAATTACTAGAAAGTAACCTGGAACCTTCAGTTGCTTAAATTTTGGAATGATCTTTGCAAATGTAAGACTGTCAGGAAATTTCCATAGGTCATATACTAGTTACATGTAATTTATACAGTATTTTGTTAGAGGCTTGGAGATTTCTTTTGCTGTGATGGAAAGGATTATTTTCTATCAAGATTTTGAAATGAAAGAAACACTTTAACTTCGGAATCCCTAATTTGAAATCAATATCTCGGCTGTGTTGATAAAATGATGGGTGGATTTGTTTTGGGTGAAGGTGCATCTTACTCTCAATTAGAGATTAGTTACAGTGTATATGTAGTTGTGAGAAACCAGGATGCAGTTCAGAGAGTGTGTTTGAGTGATGACGCCATAGGAAAGCATGGCTGTGGCAGCGCATTAATGACAATGGAGAAAGGCTGGTCGATTTTTGTTTGAAATCATTACTACATGTACATGTTATTCGCAAAAATCAAGCTGAAGCTTATGGCTGTAGCCTCCAACAGACAATGCAGGAAAGTGTATGATATTAACAGGCTCAAATCGCAAGAGGCCATAAGAAACTTCAGAACAGGTTTGCTGCACTTGCCACTCTTGAGGATGAAACAGATCAGGATTCAGTGGAATCCTCATGGAGGAGAATAAAGGAGTCATATGCTGACACTGCAAAGAAGGCTGTTGGCTTTAAGAAAAAGAAGACCAAGAAGTGATTATCAGCCAAAACATGGGACAATAGAAGCTACTAAATGCTAAGTCATCTAGTAGGCAGATTGAACAGATGCAGCAGGAGTACAAAAATAGAGATAGAGAAGTGAAAAGGAGTGTAAGAAAGGACAAGAGGAACTGCCTGGCTATCGAGACAGAGGGAGCAGTAGAAAAGGGAGAATTTGGCACAGTTGACAAGATCACTTAACAGCTTTGTGGCAGCAACACTAACCACAGTATGCCAGTAAAAGACATGCAGGGAAACGTGTTAAGCTGTGAGGTGGGTGCAGCACTTTGAAGAAGTCGTTAATCAGGCAGATTCAGAGGAACTAGCAAATCCACCCTCCTTTGCATCATATAGGCTGTGTTAATTGGAGGGGAATTGCGTAACCCTACTTTCTGTGGCAAGCAAGATACTACAGGATAGGACCATGCAGGGCTGTAATACTAGAGCTACATTATCCATGAGAACTATCATGGTTATTACAGCCCAAAAAGACTTTTCTTTAACGCATTGACACAGATTTTACTTGTCTACTGGGTGCGTCCTAGGGCATTTAAGGCAGTGTGTGGGTTAAGCAGTCCCCTCCATTAGAGTTGTTAACAAGCTCCTGGATCAAACAGACTGTGGTAAACTTCCATCCTTTCCTACTGAACAACTTGTTGAAGATTACCTTGATACAAGGATCAATAACCATACACAATCCTCTGACTTTGAACTGCGGGGTTGCATTCATGGATGTTCTACTGGAAGTTGCCTCTCAAATTCTTCCTTGGATGAGGTGAAGTCCATCCTATAACCACTAGACAAGTAAGACATGAAAACTGAGGTTGTTTTGGTCGTCCTGGAATTGCTGTCTGACCAATGTTGCCATGTACATGTTGTTACAGCTTTCGGTAAAGCTGTGAAGTTATTTCCGATTTGATTGACGTGAAGTTCACGGACACCTTTAGTTAATAAGAATAATATAGCTCGCATTTCAGTTCCATCTAAGACCCCTTGTGAGAAAGATCTATGAAAAGTCGAACATCAAAAAGGGAAATTTTCGGAACGTGACTACCCACGAACGTTGGTAAGCCATAATTTAAACTTGATTTTTTATTAGTCTGTGATTCTACATTTAGATTTATAGCTAGTTTTCCGTTAGTAAGTTTTCTATTACCACGTGCGCATTGAACAATCGTAATTATGATCTGGCTATGAATGTAAATACTTACATGTAGACTATTTCTTAACGTAATCATTTCAGTTGACCGCTTCACTTCAATGTAAAGACCAGAAGATTAAAGATAGAAGAAAGCTGACAATCCTTCTTGTCAACCTTTCATGAACATTGATTTACGCGTGTGACACAACACGGGAAACTCGAAGATCCGAGATTTAGTAAGATCCCATTACACATGTATTGTCAATCTGTTCTTGGAGTTGTCTACAATGCCTTCAGTCTTGTTTGAAAGGTGTTCTGGAACTACATTAATGGGAACTGACACACAATGTTAAAAGACTTACTCCTCTGTCCACGTAAGGGATCTACCAGCGTTAACTTTAGTTATGAACATTTGTTTTGATCTCAACACAATGAAACATTGAATAGAACTACATGTACTAATTCATTAAAGGTTTAATACATGTATATATACAAAAGCAGGAAACGAAGTATGAAAACTCAAGATAATCTTGGCACCATTGTACATTAAGGATTTGCTGATTGACTATTCCTAAGAAATGTGCGCATTCTTCCTCCAAGACTTTCTTGTGGTGGTACACTTTAGGTCTTGCATTGGCCTTATGGAGTGAACTTAAGTAATTGCTACCATCAAATGGCTCCTCCTTGTAAGACTCATTTATTTTAGTAATTGTCATACAATGTACAGTGCACATCGTATACATGTATGCCTTTGAGCATTTTTTTAATGGATGTAGTCAGCTATTAGTGTGAGGATGGTTTTTTCATTTGGGCATTTTATACAGTGCTCTAAGTCATTATATTGTATTTGTATCACTAAGCTTTCCCTTGCTTTGGAGTTGTAGTTCTTTGGGGCTGTCGTGCTTCAATTCATGCATTTTGAACCACTTGACTAAGAAGAGGGGAGTTCTTGGAAAACCTTGTTGAAACTTTTCCTGAAAAGAGATTCGGAAATTATTTATATTCAATGTTGTGAGCGAGTTTTTAGATGTACAGTAACATTAATTGGTACAATAAATTATTGTTCTAGGAAAGAATGCCTTCAAACCACCACTGTCATTAAAGTTCTGCTGATTTTATGTGTGTATACATGTTAAGTTTTTATATTACGTACACTCTGTTAATTTTAGTGTCTTTTCTGACAAGTGTAAACATTTTAAAGTTAATCAATGTTGGCCACCCAACTAGTTTTATTAGCTTTTAAGTTATTTTGGGTGACTAGTTACAGTATGATTTTTCATTTGTCTGTGTCGTTCTCTATTTTTAATTCACCTTTTACTTTGCCTCAATCTACCCGTCTTAAAGTTTCTAAAAGTTGTAAAATGTGTTTTACATTATTGAAGGTGAATTCCTGTCAGAGCCTTCATAATGTAAGTACAACCTCTCTGTATGGGTACTGTACATGCATATTATGTTCTTCACAGTTTGGCGTGACTGTTTTTTCTTGTCAGTGCACTTTCCACATTGCTAAGGTACAGGAATTAGAGTCGAAGCCCTTACACATGAGAAATTAATACTTGTTTTGGCCTGTAGGGCAGTTTTGAATTGAGTTTCACTGATCAGGCCAATCCGATCTCCATGCAAACACACATGTACAATCGTGTAGAATTGTAATTCAGTGAGGCTTATGAATATAATTTAGACAAAGTTAAAACCCAGTCAGTGCAGTGGTTTCTCTTGGGAAGTGTGGGGGGACTTCTGCAAGGATTGCAGGGGCATTGCTATTTTTTTTTTTTTGCTTGCTTTGCCTGGAGGTGGAGTGTGGCTCAGTTGCCATTAATTTTGGTTACCTGCCCTATTGCTACATGTCTCTTTACGGCACCTAGTCCCTCCAGAATTTTCAGTTGCCTACCTGTTAAGCGATAAGATGGAATCCACCAGAAAATTGAGTAACAAGTGGACAAAAATCTAGGTCCAAAATTATATACATTGTGTTGCAAACTTCTGTATGACTGTTTTAAATATCTTCTTTAAAAGAATCATTTGTAGCAACACCAAACGTCAAAAATAACTATTAACTGTTGAACTTTATAAGAGACACTTGAAAGTGTAACTGTAAACTTTACCTGTGTTATTGTACGCAATTATTTATCTTCTCGATTTTTGTGCACTAAAAACTGAAAATGCTTTATTTTGTATCGCATTTCTTATGCAAGGTACTGTTGTTCAAAGGAGAAATAGGTAGCACAGAGTATTTGGTGGCCTGTGGTTTGAGGAAGACAAGCTTTTCTTGTCAACACCTTTCAACAAACTATTTAATAAAGTAATAAAGGCTGTACAGGAAGATATATGTAGGTTGTAATGTCAACAGGGTCTCTGCTCTTGATGATTGGTGTCCCCTTGGCAGTTTTCTAGCGACTGGGAAACATGTTTAAATGAAAAGAGAGGTTAATCTAGTTTGCAATTGAAGCATTGGAGAAGTGATATCATTCTAAAATTGCATCCTTATCTGTTTTGTAGAATTTGCAAATTTTAGGGTAATGATAACAAAATCTTATTTTCCTAGATGTGTTCTTAAAGATAATTGTGTGATGGCAAGAAGAGGGTTTCATCACTTCAAATGTGGATGTAAGTACAATTATATAAAACCTTTGATAAAGAAACTTGTACAACTAAATTAGTAAAGAAAACATGGTATATACCTATACAGTTAGACTTAATACTCAGTTGCAGTGTATTATTTATAAAGAAATGTTTGTTAACTTGCCACAATTTTGGAGAGATTCTTTCTTTCGCATTGTAATGTTGGTTTAAAAAAACTAATGGCCAAATGCTTACATGATATTATGCAGAGATGCAGTACACAGAGTAAGTTAAGAGTTGGTCGAGTATTTGTATTACATGTGGACATGTAATTGGTTAGAGATACAACAGTACATTAATCTTATTGTAAATAAACATACATGTACATGTGTAGCTGTCGTATAGAAAATTTTGTTGTGGAACCCACTGTCTGGTTGTTGCCTTTGCGTAGAACTGTAATAATATTATTGTGTTTTCCTCTGCTAGGTAATTATAATACAAGAAGTTGTGGGTGGATGCTCTTCTCTTTTCATCAAAATGAATGGGATAATAATTTATTATTATGTTATGTGCTAAGGTAACTACACATGCTAGAATAGAGTACTCTTCATATTCATTTGTAAATTAAGAGGAATTGTGGAAAGTGGTAAGTTGTATGTATGTAGTTACCTTGTCTGAGACATGTTTCCTTCACTGTTTTAAATGGAGACGCATTTCTGTGCGTGCAAGTGCACAAAGTGTTAATCAAATTGCTATGGATGTTAATGTTGGTGAATTATTTTGCCTGCCTGCATTAGATTTAGTCCAATTGTTAGAATGAAGAAAATCGTTTTTCATGGGTTGATGCTATGCATATATGAAATATAAGTGTGAATGATGGTTTTGCAGCGTTTTTGTTGAAAATTTCGTATATAAAAATATAAGTCTCAAGGAAGGTTTTTGGTTGAGGAAACGTTGAAGTAAAGTGTAAAATAAGACAATAAATGCATTTTAATATTAAAGTTTTTATTGTATTTTCTTGGATATATTAA
The DNA here is from genome assembly GCF_036669925.1 of Montipora capricornis. NCBI lineage: Eukaryota > Metazoa > Cnidaria > Anthozoa > Scleractinia > Acroporidae > Montipora > Montipora capricornis. The sequence continues at coordinate 6,521,577 of NC_090896.1, forward strand.
ATAGTTATAACAATGTTTGCTGTTAGATATGTTTTTATAGAGGTGTAACAAAAAGTGGTTCAGTTAATCTTACTCGAAGAAAGGGATTCGTTCTCGCTGCACTTATCAGGATAATTCAAGTCTGTATGAGAGACAAACTACTTAAATCGTCCTGATATGTGCAAGAAACATTTCTAACTTTCGTCTACAGCTGATCATGCACTTCTAATAGGCTACATCGGAAAATACAATTAAAATCTTTGTGTCCCCCCAAATTTGCATAAACATTGTTTCCAGTTTCTCATGGACTTAGAATGGTCTCAAGAGAAAACAAAAACAATGCTTACTCAAAATTTGGAGGGACAAACAAAGAGTGTTATTGTATTTCCCAAAGTGGCTCCCAACTGGACTGGAGGGTGTCGTTTCCTTTCTCAGTTTGTTGGGTTTGAATCCCGTTTGAGCACCGAATGGCTTATATCTAAAGGTTCTATTTACTAAACTGATAGAATAAGCATACACATTAGAAGTACAGGTTATAGACGAAAATTACGAGTGATTGTAGCACTTATAAGGACAATTCAAGTCTGTTTTATAAGAGAACTGCTTAAATTGTCCTGATATGTGCCACGAACAGTTCTAACTTTCGTCTATATAATGCACTGCTAATACGTGCGTTTCATTCATCGCTCCCAACTTTGTTGCTTGTTATCTCAGTTGATTGGGTTTGAATCCCGTTGGAGCATTGCACCGGCATCGAATGGTTTATACCTAAAAGGTCCTTTTATAAGCGAACATATTAGAAGTGCCGCTTGTAGACGAAATTTAGAATTGATTCTCGCAGTTATCAGGACAGTTTAAGTCTGTACAAGAGACAAAATTGTCTTTATATGTGCCATGAACATTTCTAGTTTTCGTCTATATGCTACACATATCTAATACATACGTTTCATTCATTGCACCCAAGTCGAGTGTGTGGCTCGACTGGTTTATACCTTAAGGTCCTTTTTAAACTGATAGAAATAAGCATACGTAGTGTGTCGGTTATAGACAACAATTAAAAGTTATTTTCGCACTTATCAGGATAATTCAAGTCTGTATGAGAGACAAACTGCTTAAATAGTCCTGATATGTGAAAAAAACACTTCTAACTTTCGTCTACATCCCGCGCACTCCGAATACGTACGTTGGGTTCGAATCCCTTTGAAGCCGCCTGAATTTTTCAGACACAATTGCTTAAATTGTCCTTAAAGGGAGGATCACTTTGAAAATGTAGAAATAAGTGAGATAAGATGAAACCCTGCCAAGATACAAAGATTCGCTGGAGCAGATTCGGAGCCACTTTAAATTTTCCATAATTATTTGAGTACTACTGTAGCTCCAAATTCACTTCAGAGAAAATTTAATATCTTTGCAGAGATGCGTCTTAACCAGTCTATCACGTTCAAGAAATAAAATGGGAGGTAACGCTTCTCGCGCGTCAAGCACGCAAGGGAAATGGCAGATCAACGGGGCGGCTGTTGGATGAAACAGTATGGCCCGAAATTTTATTGTCTTGTTTTGCTTCGCCCTTTCTTGTGGGAGAGTTAATTTTCCTTTAAAAGTCTTCTCGGCACCTGAAACGAAAGCACAAAAGAAAACAGTTGAGATAAAGTAAGGTACTATTATAGCAAATCACAAGGTACTTTAGATTACTTTTTGGAGGTGCAGTGGGGAGCTCAAGGTTCCTTTTTTCGGTTGTCGAAACAACCAGGGGCACAGGAAAGTCATTTTTACCAGATATCAACACCAGCACAATCCAAAATGGCAACTAACGACATGACCTACCCCCCTATGAGAAAGTAGGGAATAAAGTTATTCTTTTGTTGATTAATGCGAAGAAAATTTAACTTGGCTGTTGTTTTTTTTTACCGAATCCACTTAACATAATTTTTTTTAACTTTGGCGAACGTTTTCATCCTGGCCTTCTAATCACTTTTCAGCAACAAAAAAAGGGGGTCGCCGAGTTCGTTTTGGAGATATGAGCAACTAAATCCAAAATATAGGATGTTTTTTCTGGGCTTTCCCGTTGCCAATGTAACACAATAATGATAACATCTTGTTTGGAAATAATCGGTATTTCATATGGTACCATAGCATTGCTGTTACGTGATACAGTGTTGTAGCGTCATTCGATCTAAACAATGTCTTTCAAGTGTTGAAACCATTTCGAGCCTCCTTAAGCTGGAATGAAATGTCCAAAGAATAATGGAAGTGGACCTCTCAGTTCTTATGTCGTCTTTTAA
>NC_090896.1:6528837-6536337 GCF_036669925.1 Montipora capricornis
CTGTTAATAAGCTCCAATTCCATCCTCTCAAAACTAAGTTAATGGTTGTTGGGTCAACATATAATTTGAACACTAAATCTAGAGATTTACCTAATGCAATCTCCATTGATAATAATTTGGTTTCACGCGTAACCTCTAACAAATGTTTGGGAGTTCTACTAGATGAAAAGCTTACATTTGAAACTCATATTGAGTATATATGTAAAAAGGCATGTGCTGGCATAGGTGCTTTGAGAAGAATTAAGCCTTTTGTCCCCCTCTGCACCCTCGTAACTTAATACAGATCACTCATTCAACCTTATTTTGATTACTGCTCACCCCTGTGGGATACATGTGGTAAGCAACTAAAAGATAAATTACAAAAAATTCAAAATCGTGCGGGAAGGGTTATTACAGGCTCTTCATATGATGTTAGGTCCACAGATGTGTTGAATAACCTGAAATGGAAATCCCTTGAAACCAGGCGCTTCCATACAAAGGCTACCCTTATGTATAAAATCCTCAATGATCTATCTGCCCCCCCAACTGAGTAACTCCTTTGTAAAGCTAAATGATACTAACATAAATTACAATCTTAGGAATATCGAGACTGATCTAGCACTTCCAAGGCCATACACAAATTTTTTGAAGCGCAGCTTTAAGTATAGTGGTGCAATGCTCTGAAATAATCTTCCCTATGAGGCAAAGACCGCAAAATCGCTTTCTGATTTCAAACGCAAACTTGCGTCCTCGCCCTTCATGCTTTCTATTGGATCACACTGATTCTATGTAATATACTTCTATTTTAAATATATATATATATATATATATATATATATACTTTATTGTAACGTGTTTACCTACGCCCCACCTGGAAACCAGCTTTTGTTGTGTGTGGCTAGCGTAGTGAAATAAAGTTGTATTGTATTGTATTAATATATTTTGGAGCGGGAGGAAGGGGGGGGGGGGCAAGGCACCCTCATTGCCAGAGCTTCTCCCTCAGGTGGGGGCGGGGTAGTGGGGAACGCCCCGCCCCAAAATGAGGGGGAAGCCCTGGGAACGAAGTTGTCAAGTGAGGGGGAGGGGGTCGTGACTATTCTTGCACGGCATTATTGTTACCGTCTTTACCTAAGCTGGAAGTGAAAAATTGAGAGTCTTACTGCCTTCGCAGGACTTTAAGGAGTGTGTATGCAAATTTCAGACAAGATAACCTGCATGGGGATTGTAAGCAGGGGCCGCGGAATTCGTTCTAAAGTCGAGGGGGGGGGGGGCTGTGAAAAATATAAGCAGTGTTTGATTTCTCCTTATTTTAGTTTTCTTTTGTTTCTCGATATGCATGGCCATAATAATAATAATAATAATATATTTTCGAGGGATGGGGGGCATCCTCATTGCCAGAGCTTCTCCTTCAGGTGGGGGCTTATATAGTATATGTATATAGATGTGTGAACGATGTTCGTTTGCTAACGATGATTCCTTGGAGAAAAGGACCCGGTGGATACATAGGTTGAATAAACAGAAGATACGAACTTTTCTCGTTGGAGGACTTTAATTCAAAAGGACGTTTCCCCCATTCGCACTTCTTCAACACTAAAAAATGGAGCTATAGCCTTTATTTGAATGGCCTTTACATTGAAAAGAGCATTCACCACCCTTAAAAAATTAAACGCCCTCACGAAGACAAAGCTAATGACAATCAATTCAACTAAGTTGACCGAATTGTGAACACCAACTCGAAAAATGGAGAGCCTCACTGCCTTCGCAGGACTTTAAGGAGTGTGTACGCGAATTTCAGACAAGATGACCTGCATGGAGATTGTAAGCAAGGGCCGCGGAGTTCGTTCGAAAGGGGGGGAGGGGAAAAGTTTTGGTATGGATCACGGAAATATGAGGAACTCAGGAATGATGTCACATTCTTAAGATACTTTATTTAAACTTAAGCTTTAATTTAACAAATTACCCAAAACCACCACCACCACCCCCCCCCCCCAAAAAAAAACAACAACTCGATCCTTTTTCAAGATTTTGTCCATAAAATAGTTTTGAAGAGCATAGTAAAAAATATAACCGAATATGGAAAATGACTCCATTATGCATATCTATTTTCTTTCATTTCAAATATCTCCATGTACTTATGGTTAATGTTCGAAGAAACAGGGGCGACGTCGAAATCCCAAGAATCAGGTTGAGTTGATTTTAAGGTTTCCTGAAAGCGGTTTCCAGAACTTCACAACATAGTCAGCTCAAAGCAGGAAAGAGTATGATTAGTTCTTCAGAACTTTCAACTTGTTTTTTTACAGGACAAATACGTAAGTTAACTTCTAGAGATCAAAACCGAAACTCACCGTACAAGCAATTTGGAAATTCTTACCGTCGAGTCAATAAATCATGCCAAGAAATTGTTGACAGCAAACAGAGACGAGCCAAGTACTTAACTTCTGTCAGTTCCGTTTGTCCGCACAAGTTAAAAAGCTGGCAAAGAGTTGTTCATTTACTGTGGGTTCCCACGTAGCTTCACTGGCCTAGCATGCTTTAAAACAGCAAATTCTCCCTCCGGTAGAACTTCAACCACAGGCAATTTGTCCCTACACTGTATGGACATCTGAACGGCTTGTAACTGCAAGAGAAGGCAAGAATGGGTGTGGATTAAAATATCATCATATATTCGGCTCCTGTTTGAACGAATCGTTTCAGCACAAACGTGTCAAAAAAGCAAGAAACTTTAATTAGTTGAACCTTTCCCAGAGGTACGAAGGAATCCTTAATATTATGCACAACGTCCAAACTAAGGTGCCAAAAAAAACAAGTTGACTCTTTTGGGAACAAATTGAATGAATTGTACAACAGTCAAAATAAGAAAATTATTATTTTGCATAGTGTCAGCATTGGCCAGAAGAAATACTTCAAGAAATAAACGTTTTATCCAAAAAATCCCGTGTATTCTTCATTTTGCAAGTTGTGATAAATAAAAAGATTCGGCAAAATGATGGAAAAGGGGATTTTTAAAGTGTTTTAAAGTCAATGTAATGTACAACTACTCAATAAAATGGAACATATTTTCGCACCATGTAAACTAACAAACGTTCACAGCTTTAAAACACTTCAAATCTGCTCATTCCACAAAAAATAGTTGAACCTATTGAAAAGCAAGATTCATATCTTGATTTTGAGGGCGTTGGGTTGTTTATAAGGGAATAAAAAGGAATAAAAGGAATAAAAAAATAAAACATTAACGTGAACGAAACCTTTCTTATTTATTTCGTAGTCTTAAAGGAAAAATTGTTCAACGCAAAGTTAACCCGCCTTTAAGTGCGCAAATTGGCTTGCATCGAAAGTGAATTGATGTAAGGTAATTTTAATTCGAAGGGTGATTGACGTTGGCACATTTGCTCAAACGAAGGACTGACACTCAAAATGAATTTCCGCTTTACTCACCCACTGACGCAGCATTCAGACGTAGAGAACACTCACTGAGAGTAAACCTTTTAGCTTTTAGTCATTTCTTTCTTCGGGTCCGGCCAGATTATTTGCAGTTGTGCATCCCAATGAGATATTTTGGCTGCGCGAAGGACTGGGTTGAGAGAAGCAAAACCCCTGGAGGACAGGTGGGCCCAAGCAAATTAGGCCTTTTGAAACTAACGATCACATGGTACAAAATCCGCCATGCTGGAGGGCAAGTTCATTATTATTCCCCCACTGGGACATTAAAACAAAGAGACCTGAACCAGTCAAGCTTGACTTGCCTTTGTTTTAATGTCCCAGTGGGGGAATAATAATGAGCTTGCCCTCCAGCATGGCGGATTTTGTACCATGTGATCGTTAGTTGCAAAAGGCCTATTGAGATAGTGCATTGTTGTTTCCGGTTACCAACACAAAAGGGGGATGACTTACTTCCGGTTAACAGTTTATTCATATTTATAATTTACAAGCTTGTTCCTTAGTGAGCCACAGGAGTTGGATATCAAATAGAGGCAGAACTTAGATAATGAATTGTTAATTCCGGTTAACAACGCAAGTAAGTCAGAACAGCGGAATGGACATAAAATGGCAGTTCAAAAAGATAATTGTGGTTGGACAAGCGGCTTAGGCAGTTGGAAGCAAGCCGGAAAAAGTTGGTATATAGTCGCTGCTTACTCCGTGAGCCACAGGGGATGTGGATGGAAAAGCATGTTCCAGGCTCCATATTAGGCCACACGGTATATAAGCTGATACCCGAGATTAAGTGAACCAGTCCGAAAGCTTAGAACGCAATATCCGAGGTCGAAAAGTAAAAAAATTCCGGATACAAATCGCCAGAAGATCACAAATGCGGAGTGGACATGAAATGGAAGTTAAGAAAATCATCGCTGTGAGACAAGGAACTTAGGCAGTTGTAAGCAAGCCTGAAAGAAAATTAGCGATCATTGGTTCGATTCCCGTTCAATTCCCCTCAAAAATGTGTAGAATTAGTCCCCCTGTAAATGGTCGTTAACTTACAACTGTCAAGGGCGTAGCTAGGGGGGGTCCTAGGGTGCCCTTGACCCCCCTTTGTAAGCCTTTTTTTAAAGCAAACAACCTACAATGTTCAGGTGGCGAAAACGCGCCAATCTAATGAGTACCCTCTGATTGGCACAGTGTGACCCCATCCCCCCCCCCCCCCTATTTGAAAAAATCCTGGCTACGCCCCTGACTGTAATAGAGAGAAAGCATAATAAACAAAGTAGGACAGTCAGACTCGTTTGTAATCGTTTCATTGATTTACCAATAAAGACTCACAAGTTATAATTGAAGTATTTTGTAGGTGTAAATTACCTTTACAAAAGAAAAAGTCTTGATAAGTTCAGTTGAGAGAATTAGCAAAACACCAACTCGTTTTTAAAACAGTCCAAATTGGTATAAAGTTCAAAGACTTGTCAAACAAACACAGCTGATTAGTTGAATGTGACCTAAACTAGAATGGATATAATCGGCTACCTTTAATTTATAAATGTCCACCAAAAATAAGTAATGTAGAAGTCCGTCCTTCTTCTGCGCTTCTTTCCTTGTTTGATTGTTTGCTGTTCCGTTCTTGTCATGCTCGCTGACTTATTTAAGACAATCTGGAGGGAAGAAAAAAATATTGCTGCCACATTACGACCACAACAGTCAAAAGAAAAATACTTCCCAAATGCTGGATTGAATAATGTAGGATCTGTGTAAAGGCCTTGTTACACGAGGCAATTTTTCTTGCAACTTGCAACGCAACAATGACGAATAAAAAACCTCTCAAGTAGCAGAGGAGGTGTCACACGTTTGCAGTTCTTTTCGCAACTTGCAACGTATACAATAACAAACAAGATGGCGGACGCCATCTTGAAGTCTCCCGCGAGCGAAAGATGAGCTCTGATTGGCCCATTCTGACAAAATTGCGTTGCAAGTTGCTGAGGGGATGTTACACGCAAGCAACTTGTCTCGGAACGTTGCGAAAAGTAGAGGGTCGGTCTACTTTTCTTGCAACTCGCAACGCAACAATTGCAGTTGGAGTATGCAACTTGCAACGCAACGTTTCAAGTGCGTTGCAAGTTGCAAGAAAAATTGCTTCGTGTAACGTGACCTTAAGAAAAGATTTCAAAAAGTGTCCCAGGCTCGCTATTCTCCCCAACTTCAACATCACTCGTTTAAAAGAATGCAGACAATTTACATCACAAAATGTTCCAGTTAACTTCACAGAAACATAACGCCATAACCCTTACAGTTTCCTTATTATGCTGATGTCCGGTCTCATCCATAGATCAATTACTAGTAAATCGTATTAATTTGGAATATGCATATAGGAAATGTCGTATATAAATTCATTTCCATTACCATCATAATAAATACGTAGAAAATGCTCGGACCTGAGCGTCTGCCCTTAAATTGTGAGAGCAAAGAATAATAAGCCTTCGTGGTTCCAAAATGAGCCCCTTTGCCACGACCAAAATAGACCTGATTTGCTTACTTTTATTTCAGTCATAATTAATAAAAAATGTTTGCCAGCCAATAAACCAACGTAGACTGGTTCTATGTGCTGCAGTTTCGACTACCTAGACATTAAGAATTCAGTTTTTTAACAAAGGAAAAGTAAAGGGTTTTTTTGCGGGGGAGGGGGGTTAATAATTCCTTTTCTGCGCAATATACACAAAGAAGTGGTCTTTGTAATCAAAGCAAATAATAATGTCATTTGACTCCTTGAGTGGGATATCAACAATGGTACATGTATAAACTAAGCAAATACCAGTACTCTATGAGTTAAGACCCTCATTGGGGGTGGAGGGGGGTTTAATGGGGACTATTGGGTACACCCTAAAGTTTTTTATTATAATGTTACATGGCTATGTCACGCAAAATGCGTGATGTAATTTCATGACACCCAAAATGCCCAAAACGTAGAACGAAACATTGCAATAACAACTTACAACTGTAGTACCATATAAATAAAAATACTGCAAAAGGAAAGAGAATCATGGATGGACACAAATGAACAAGATTGAAAAGGATTGCATTTGTGCCATCTTGGAAAAGGTCGGCCAGACGTTTTTCAAGTTTATGGCAAATTGCCTGGATAAAGGTTGTTTTGGCTCAGAATCATCTTGTTTGTAATGTAATGATAATTTTTACCAGTAAAGGAATTTCACATTACCATTTTATAGTTTTTAAACTCGTGATTAACCAAAGATTTCCCTTAAACACCCTAAAGTATCGTGACATAGCCCCTTAAAGCAAAGGTAAAGGAAGATGGTCGAGGCAACTGAATAAAACAGTTTGCAAACAAGAATTATTTTTAAAAAGATCATTTTAAAAATACTGTAATAAACGCTGTGACAAACGACTAAAAAGGCTTTAACAAACGCTTTAACGAACGGCTTAAAACAAAGAAATAAACGCCTTGACAAACAACTAAAAATGCTCTAATAAACGCTTTGAAAAACGACTAAAAATGCCGTAATGAACGTTTTGATAAACGGATTAAAACGCTGTAATAAACGCTTCGACAAACGACTTAAGAAGAAGAAATAAATTCAGCTAGAAACGGCTTGAAATGGTGAAATAAACGTTACCATAAATGAGTAAAAACGCTGAAATGACGCTATCACAAACGCCTTAAATGCAGTAGTAAACGCTTTGACAAATGGCTAAAAACTCTAATAAACGCTTTGAAAAACGGCATAAAATGCTGCGATAAACGTTTAGACAAACGGCTAAAAACGTTGTCATAAACGCTCTGACAAACGACTAAAAAAAAGTAGTAAACGCTTAGAGAAACGGCTAAAAACGCTGTAATAAACGCTAATAAAAGACTTAAATTTAAGAAATAAATGCAGTTAAAAATGGATAAAAACGCTAAAACACACGGATTCACAAGCGGCTTAAAAAGGTGTGGTAAATGTTTTGACAAACAGCTAAAATTTCTGAAATAAACGCTTGAAGAAAAAGCTAAAAATGCTGTAATGTAAATTCCTTGACAAACAAATTAAGATAATGTAATAAACGCTTTAAAAAATGACTACAAATGGTGTAATTTAC
>NC_090896.1:6541337-6553837 GCF_036669925.1 Montipora capricornis
AAAAATGCTGTACTAAACGCTTTGAAAAACGATTAAAAATGCTGTACTAAACGCTTTGACAAACGACCAAAAGTGCTGTACTAAACGCTTTGACAAACGACCGAAAATTCTGTACTAAACGCTTTGACAAACGAATAAAAATGCGGTTCAAAACGCTTTAACAAGTGACAAAAGATGCTGTACTAGACGCTTTGACAAACGATTAAAAATCCTGCAGTAAACGCTTTGACAAACAATTAAAAATGCTGTACTGAAGGCTTTGACAAACCACCGAAAATGCTGCACTAAACGCTTTGACAAACGATTAAGAATGCTGTACTAAACGCTATGGTGTTTAAGTATACAACAAACTACAATTGAGTTAGAGATAAATTCAGTGTCAAATTAATTAAAATGAAGTTTATTGCAAAATAAAATTTTCGGCTCAAACTAGAAACTAGTACAATGTAATAATACTTAAAAATATAAAAAAAAATTCGGTCTTTCATAGCTATCATGGGTGCTTCGAATGAGAAGCTGACCTCTGTATTGTGCTGATTCCTCGGGATTTCAAACTATAAACCTACCTTACACGAAGGTCTGTTGTTTAACCTCAAATTAAAATGGGGATATAAGGCTTTGTCATTCAAAACATCGTGCATCAGGACAAGGAATCTTCTCTTCTATATGTAAGAAATTGGCAGCCAATTTGGTTTCGCAAGGTTTTCATCCTGGTAGATAAGTCGTTAGGCTCTCGCTTGAACAGGGTTTATGTTGCATTTATTCTTCTCATGTGCGATGGCGAAATCGTTTTCAGGCGTATTCAATCATAGTATTAAATGGCTTATATCTCCCTGACCAAATAAAATAGGTACACTTTCCAAAATATAAATCATGTTCGGTGTGTTAAATAATTGGTCGGCTTGTTCAACCCTGTATTCTGATCAAAACAGATAATTTTCTATATACACCAATGCGACTCTAATTTGCAAATTACAGTTTACATTACGATATTGTTGAAATAAGGAAAAATACAGATCTTTTCCACAAACACTAGTGCTTAACTTCAAGTGGTCAATGCCGAAACTCAACGTTTAAACCATTTGAAAATTCTTACCGTCTAGTCAATCCTGCCATGAACTTGTTGACAGCAAGAACGGAGACCAACCAAGTACTTCACCTCTGCCAGTTCTGCTTGTGGGAAGCTTAAAAGCAGTTCATATTAACTGAGAGTTCCTATGATGTAGCTTCACAGGTTTAGCAGGCTTCAAACAGCAAATGCTCCCTCCGGCAGCAATTTAACCACTGTCAACTCGTCCCTACACTGTATGAACATCACAACGACTTGTAACTGCAACAGGAGACAACGGGTGTGAATTAAAATATCATCATACGCGACTTCTCATTGGACGTTATCCAAATAAATTCCTTTTTGTGTTCATACAGTAATAAGCCAAAGTAGTTTATACAACGATCATCAGAAACTCCATCATGCAAACAAAAGCTATATTAAATACGACATGATCCGCACACTAGCTTTTGCCCGCATTTAAAAGCTTTTAAAACACCTTCGTAATTGCCGATATATAACGGTCATGTAACGATAGAGTCAGTCCTTTCTCTCCTCTAAATGTTTGGTTCCAAAGCTACAGGTATAATGCGCGCGTTTTATTTACCCCTAAGTAAAACACAACGTTCTGTTTGGCAGTATCCTGTAAGAAAGGGTACAATTCTAAATAAAGAAAAAAACTTACAATTGTTTATAGACATTGGAAGTCTTAATTCAGGTTCAAGTCATTTGTGTTTGTATTAACTCAAGTCCTGTAAAAAAAGGCATCGTTAATGATTTAGACAGTCTCAAAGTAGGTATTGATAACAGAAGCTTACGACGATTTGCGTTTTGAGAAAAGCATTTAACAGACAAATCCGCCGGAAGGGTAAGGCATTTAAACTCTGCAGTCGTTTGAAACGCCCGGAGGTGATGTCGAAGTTCATTGGCGTATTACTTCAATGGTTTTCAGAATACTGTAAAAAAGGCAAACCTGTATACACTTTGTAACAAATAAATTGTTTCACTGTACATACTGGGGTGATATGGTATCGCAAATGGATAACTTTTGGTTGTGCACTTAGGCTTTTGTGCTATGGTTTTACTTGTGAAATAGCTTTTACTTCTGACGTAGACTTGATCTGTTTCTTATTAATTTATCGTTGCGCTTAATCGGGAAACTGAAGTTCTCAGAAAGGGAGAAGAACCACTCCTTTACGCCTATATAACCGTTTCCTGTATGTCGATTTATTTACATGTGTACATACTTTTTGTATAGGTGGGAAGAGACAGGGGCGACATCAAAATCCCAATAACAAGGTTAACTTAACCTTATTTAAGGTTTCCAGAAAGCCAGAATACGGTCTCCAAAACTTCGAAACGTGGTCAACCCCAAACAACAAAGGACATAAATTCAGCGGACGTTTAAACACGTTCTTTTTGCAGGGCAAATAGGTAACTTATCTTCAAGGGGTCAAAAAATTCGTACCGTTCAGTCAATCCTGCCATGAACTTCAAAGGAACGAGTTAAGTACTTCACCACTCGTTTTCTGCCAGTTCTGCTTCTTCTAACAACTTAAAAAGCTCGCAAAGAGTTCATAACGAATTCTCCCTCCGACAGCACTTCCTCCAACCACAGTCAACTCCTCCCTACACTGTACGCTCATCCGAACGCCTTGTAACTGCAACAGAAAACAAAAATATCATCATACGAGTCATTTTTGCAACCGAAAATAACCCAATATACTTCCTTTATCTGTTTATAACAATAATAATTATCATAATCATAATAACTAATTATAGTTATAATAATCTTAATAATTATAAATATAATTAGAGGAATTATAATAAATTTAATAATAATATTTTTTTAGGGGGGGGGGGGGGGGTAACTTCGTTCCCAGGGCTTCTCCCTCAGGTGGGGGCGGGGCAGTAGGGAAAGCCCCGCCCCCAAATGAGGGAGAAGCCCTGGGAACGAGGTTGCGAAGTGAGGGAGAGGGGATCGTGACTGTTCTTGCACGGCATTATTCATTGCCGTGTTTACCTAAACTAGAAGTACTAAATCAAAAAATAAGACGCAAACAGTGTGAAAAACATAAACAAGCGCATTGTTTGAAATTACTCACTTGACGTTTCGTATGCTTCGACATATATCCTCAGAAGTGACCGTTAACTAATTGTTAATCCCTTTGAAATCATTAGTTAGTTATGTTAGTGTGAAAGTTCAAATTAGTAGTTAATGGTCACTTCTGAGGATGTATGTCGAAGCATACGAACCGTGAAGTAAAAACAAACATTTAATGCCGCATTGTTTTTAATGTTTGTCACCGCTATGTGCTTCCTTTTTTATTATTATTATTATTATTATTATTATTATTATTATTATTATTATTATTCTCCGTGCGGAATTAGTGGAATTTGAACGTACATTTCCATCTTTGCCTAAACTAGAACTGCTTCTTTCAGATTGGATAGTTGTTGTGGTTGTTGTTGCTGCTGTTGACCATGGATAGTTTTCGCTGTGAGAGGTGTTTCGTCTTTTTCTTCTCGGTTTAATTTGCCGCAAGGAAATGTTTCATACTTCGGGAGATCTTCCTCAGGGAATTAGTCTGGATTCTGCGCACTACTCTTTCATCTTCTCCAAAGTGTTTGTGTTCTGTATATAATGTCCTCGATAGACGGTTTCTCTTCCTCTTCTGCGTCTACCACCCTTTGTACTCGTCGTTTGCTGCTGCAAGCTCGAGTATCATTACTTTGCTTTTAGTGTTCTCCTCCGATTCTTCTTGTTTTTTTTTTTTCTTTATCGTCTTCTTATTCAATGTCGTCCCAGAAATGTTTTCTTTCTCCTAAGAGAGGTGCATCACATCGTTTGTTCAATTTTCCTTCTAGAGATTGTCTCTTCTTTTCGGTGGAACGAGTTTTGCCCGCCCACCGACCGCGCAAGTTGGTAAATTATAAGGACGGTGTTTTGGCAGAGTCACATCTATAACTCACCATAGTCTTCTAGGGGCACTGCACGCGAATAGGCCATTTCCAAGTGCATGTCTGCCTCTTCTTCAAAGCGAGTCTAAGTGCGAAGTTTTTGTGATGGTAATTAGGTCTACTTTACATATTAACAAAAACTTCGCACTTAGACTCGCTTTGAAGATGAGGCAGGCCAGAACTCGGAAAGGGCCTATTTACTTATGGTGCTACAATAGTTGCTTGGCGACGGGCGAAAGGAAAACTAATAGTGGTGACCGATGATATATCGCACTGGTTTCTTGGCAGTGAAAAATAGAAATAGAGGATATTACATGGCCGTGCGGGGATACGAATTTTATCTTCGAGTGCTGAAAGTATCTCTCACGAGTGAGCGAAGCGAACGAGTGAGAGATACTTTCAGCACGAGATGAAATGTCTAGATTTAAAACAACTTGTTTTATTCATTTTCGAAATGATGAAAAATTGTTCACCAACCACTAAAACACGCATGTTGTGTAACATGAAACAAGATATGAAAGTTATGAAAAACAAATCATTATAATGAAAATTTGCAATAAAAATATTAATGTAGTAGAGAAGAATTATATTAAAGCACAAAAGTATCGTAGAATGAAGAGGAAGCTCGCGTTTTATTGGCTAATCGTGTTCGTTACCATGACGACAGCTATATCCTCACATGTGAAAGATAAAAATGATACGTTCACTGCGCGCGGTGAAGATATGATTTTTTAGTAATAGGAGAAATCCTGGTATTTCATCAGTATCTATATAATAAACGGTGTTTCATTTCTTGTCCTCTTAGTTTTCTTTTCTTTCTTGATTATGACAGCGTAAAAAGCATACAACATAGAGATTAAATAATTTCGGCTTTAAATGTTTATTGAAGACTTTCGGGCGAAATCCTCTTTATGGGGAAGAATGAAGGACTTGGGACAGTGGGTCATATTGGTGAGCAAAGTTGGGTTAAATTATTTCCACCAGTTGAGCGACTAACCCATAAATGCTTTTCTTTTTTTGCTCAGAAATATCCTTATTTTGCTAATCACATTAATTATCCAGGTTGCTCAAATACCCCGCGTTTTCCAACAGCTTTTTTTTATTCTTACTTCCGGTAACTTAAAGGCTCCTGGGTCCTCGGAGCATGCTGTGACGTCATCTCACTGGTCGCGATATCGTGAAGAGCAGCAGACTACATCGCTAAGTCGGAGCTTTTTTTCTTTTGGCAATCTTTGTTGTCCATTGGGGTGATCATTATTAAGCATGCCATTTTCAGGCTCAAATTCAGAGTTAACCTACCCCCAGGACTATCAAGACTAGAGTCCATGTCTAGTTTTGTAAGTGAGTAAGTGAGTAAGTGAGTAAGTGAGTAAGTGAATAAGTGAGTGAGTGAGTGAGTGAGTGAGTGAGTGAGTGAGTGAGTGAGTGAGTGAGTGAGAGTGAGTGAGTGAGTGAGTGAGTGAGTGAGTGAGTGAGTAAGTAAATAATAAGTGTCTTTATTGAGAAAAAAAAGCCAGACTCATCAGACACGAATCTTTAAAATCGAGAACATGATACTTCTTAAAAGCTACAATCAAATGTAAAAAGATACAAAAAGGAACAATCAAACATTCAGGGAATAAAATCACGCAACTCGACTTAGAAGTACAGCAAGTAGAGTATAGGCATTGAAAGCAAGACTTGCGGCCGGATTTTGAAGAAGACGGCGAGTTAGCAGACACTGGCGAACCTTTGGAACGAATGCAAGCTATCGACTATAGTCCTCTCTCTTAAAGTGCGGGGAATATATTGAAGGGAGCTTTGATGGCAGCCAGTGCGCTCGCCGTCTCTTTAAAAAAATCGTAACTCTTTGTTTCGTCTTCTCACGCACTTCCCCGGAAGATCATTGTTGGAAAAAGGGACCCTGTGCAGAGCTATGCCATTTTCTATTTTGATTTTGTTGCTACATCCGAAAAACACACAAATCTGTTCATTTCAAAAGTGTAATTTAAGTTCCCTCTTTGAATGTGTGTGTGTGCTTCCTTTTCCGTGACGAAAATACAGAGATGACGTAACAATCTAAACTAAACCCACTACCTTTAATAGGGAGTTTAAGCAAATCACTACGGATGGTGCTACTACGGCTGCCGTGAATGAAAAGGTCTGGGGAGACTACGTCTCGGTGGTCTGCTAAATTTTAAGTTTAGCCAAGCAAAATACAAGGAAACATGGGCTAAAGGTGTTTAAAATCTCTTTTTATTTACTTTCTTACCTTCAAATGGCTTCGCTGAAAGGACGATGGCCGTTGTTCGCCATGCTAGGACGAATAGATTATTTCTGAGCAAAAGCAAATGCTATACACCTTGTACAATAACAATAATTTGATGGATGAAATATACAATTTCAGAGACAAATATCTCAAAGAATATCGAGTGAAAAAGACACATGTATCTATACTCAAAGAAGCAAAATAGCATCGTATAGTATCCAGATATAAAACATCTTCACTAAATCCTCAAAGCAAACTTAACCGAGGAAAAACAACCGCGTGCTGAACTCACTTCGCCATTCCAACACCTTTGCCAAAACTTATCGTAAGTTCATTATACGGATTCACAAGCTTATGAGAGGCAACCTTGACACAATCCTTGACTTAAATTGACTTTAAAGGATATAGTATCCAACAGAATTCTTAAAATGCCGAGATGTCCGTTGAAAAGGGCCAGAGAAACGAAATAAACCCGACGTAGTAGCCACTACGGCAAAACATCGCGACTTCACACTACGGCTGGATGCAACCGACGTACATGCGCAGTGTTTCATTTTGGGAGAAATTTACTTCCGGCAGCCGTACTAGCGCCAGCCGTAGCGATTTGCTTAAAGTCCCTAATATTGTCCTGTGATGGGCAAAAAGGTGCATAGTTTTCAAACTTTGAAAGTATACAGCATCTCGAGGAAAATTCCAGGTGCAACAATAACAAGTTTATTTATGCGAAGACATTCTTAGTGGCGAGTTGCACTTTAACTGTTCGATATCTCAGCTTATAAACAATCAGTTTCCACAGGGTTTTTACAAGTTTAATTGTATTTGAAATTCTCCCAATAATCGTAAAGTGTCTTTCCTTTAAAACTGCATTCTCGTCACCAGAGCCTCGGGTCGACCCGAGGCTCTGGGAAACTCTGCGTAGCAGAACATGCGCCGTAGGGTTCTTACAGCCAAAAATTGGCTATTTGAACCTTACGGCCCCTGCTCAATCCTCGTGCTAACGTGAATGCACCAATTAGAGACGCTTTTGATTGTTCTTCACGAAAACCAATGAGAAGACACTTTGTTTCAGGGTTCCCCAGAGCTCTTCTCTCCCTTGGTCAAGAGAAGAGCTCTGGGGTCGAGATTGTTAAAACTGTCTTTGAAACTGTATTTCAAAGCTGTATTTCCTTTCAAGGCGTTTACCTTTTCCTTCATCAAAAACGGGAGGCTGTAATCACCCCGCGTGTCGGGTTCAGAGCTACATGACATAAACCTCGGCGAGAGTATTTGTTTTTCTGCAAACAAATTTCCTATATTTGTCCTTTAAAAAGAACCTCCACTCCAACGAGGAAATAACTTCAAACCACACGAACGTTTTCTTACCATAATATTGATTGCCTTGTTTTTCGGAAAAAACGTTTGCATACGAACTAAATGAATTTCAGAAACGCTTGCTTTTCACATCAAATTGCCCGGGCGCTAACATCTTGAGTAATTAAGTGTGACAATGTTACTAACTGCAATATTAATTCTGTTATACTAATGCTATTAAGTGTTATTAACGTCACAACTGAATTATTTAAGACGGCGGTGTCCAAATAAATTCAAAGTGGAAAGCGATTTCAACATTCTTTTTTTCCTGATGCAAGACTCTTTAAACAAGTTTGATCAAAAACAGTATTTCCCACGGCTTAAATTTATTTTCTTCTTATACGAATGAAAGCGGTGGAAATTAGAAAAGTGCGCTCTGATTTTTATCTTCGTCTGATACTTTTAAGTGTCGCGTCGCGTCCTTGACAGGACGCAGTTGTAGTTATCAATAAAATGTTAATTAGCAACTTCTATAGATAATTGCGTACGAAAACCCACATGGCAGCTGGAGCAAACCGGGTCAAATAAATAACTGAAATGGAGCTATAACCTTTATTTGAATGGCCTTACTTTGAAAAGGGCATTCACCATGCACCTTCAAAAAACGCTCTGATGAAGACGAAGCTAATGATATTCATTTAAGTTGACCGAGTTGTAAACACCAACTCAAACAGCATATGAGCAACTCTTTGCTGCCTTTGCAGAACTTAAATGAGTTTGTACGCGCATTGTCAGACAAGACGACTTGCATGGAGATTGTCAGCAGGGGACGTGGAGTACGTTCTAAAAAGGGGGCGGGGAGGGCAAGGTTTTGGTATGGATCACGCGAGTGTGAGGGGAGCAGGGAGAGGATTGGAGAAAACAATGAAGAAAAGGGAAAAAGTGTGTGTGGGGGCGGGGGGATGCTGTAGCCCCTGGTGTTTTAACTGTTGTATTGTAGTAGCATGGGTTTTGAAGGCTTGACGAAAGTGCTAATTAGGAATGCCACTTTCTTAAGATATTTAACGGATTTTGACCGGAACAGTGAACAATATTTTTTAACCCATCCTGTGAGGAATCACATTGGGCTCGCACGCCGGACCAAGCACTTACGAATGGAACAGGAATTACACCACGCAGTGGCCAGGAGATATTTTATTTACACTTAAGCTTTAATTTAACGTATTACCCAACACCCCCAATCAAAAAAAGGAAATAAAATGGAACCGATCCTTTTTCAAGATTTTTTCGACAAAGAGTTTAAATACATAGTCAAAAATACCCTAAGCAGATATTGAAAATAACTCCTTTATGGATATCTATTTTCATTACATTTAAATATTTTCATGGACTTCGGGTTGGAAGAAACGGAGGCGACGTCAAAATCCCAATAATGAGGTTAAAGGGGCTAGGTCACGCTATTTTACGTAATTTTGTTTAATTTTGTTAATTATGAGCTCTAAACGTCAAACTGGCAGAGCAAGAGTCTTTCATTTGCAAAATCACGGCCACATAACAACTGAGAATGATATTCCAGCTTTGTAAATGAAATTTTGATATAGACAGATATAAATTTGAAAAAAGGTGGGCCGACGTTTTTCAAATTTACCCAAATTCAATCCATTTCAATCTTCTCCAGTTTTGTCCATCCATGTCCCTTCTTGGCTTCCCTGTGTTTTGTTAGAGTTCTTCTATGGTTTTGAACAGTTATTTTGATATTTTAGTTAATTCTATGACCATTCGATCAGTGCTGAAATTGCCTAAAATTGCGTGACATAGCCCCTTTAAGTTATGGCTTTAAGGTTCCCAGAAAGCGGTTTCCAGACTTTCACAACATGGTCAGTTCAAAGCGGGAAAGAACATGATTAATCACGGCTTCAGAACTTTCAACTAGTTCTTTTTACAGGACATATCCATCACTTAACTTCTAGAGGTCAAAACCGAATCTCAACTTATAAGCCATTTGAAATTCTTACCGTCGAGTGAACTTGTTGACAGAAAAAAAGAGATGAACCAAATATACTTCACTTCTGCTCACTCTGTTTGTCCGCACAAGTAACAAAACTGGCAGAGAGTTGTTCATTAAACTGTGGCTTCCCACAATGAAGCTTTACTGGTTTAACAGGCTTCAAAACAGCAAATTCTACCTCAGGCAGCACTTCTTCCATCGACAGTGAACTCGTCCGTACACCGTATGCACATCCGAACGTCTTGTAACTGCAATGCGAGACATGAATGGGTGTGGATTATAATATCATCATACGCAGCTTGAACATATCTTTTCAGCACCGATGTGTCAAAAAAGCAAGACACTTTTTTATTGGTTCAACCTTTCCCAGAGGTACGAAGGAATCCTTAATTATGCACATCGTCCAAACTGAGGTGCCAAAAACACAAGTTCACTCTTTTGGGAACGAATTGAATGAATTGTACAACAAACAAAATAAGAAAGTATCATTTTGCATACTGTCCGCACTGACCAGAAGAAAAACCTCAAGAAATAAACGTTTTATTCCAAAAAACCCCTTTGGAAAATTAAATTATCGTCAGCAAAAAGATACCTCAAAATTGGAAAGGGGAAATATAAGGTGTTTCAAAGTCAATGTAATGTACGACTTCTCGATAAAATGGAATTCGCATCATGTAAACTAACAAACGTTCACAACTTTAAAACATTTCAACTGTGCTCCTTCGACAAAAATTATTTAAACCTTTTGAAAAGCAAGATTTACAACTATGAGGGCATTGGGTTGTTTATGAGGGAAACAAAATTGGAAGCGTCCCAGCGTACTTTAAGACAGGAAACACTAATGTACAAAGGAAGAATAAAAAACAAGACATTATATCGTGAACGCAACCTTAGGACCTAAATTCGGTTAATTGTTCAACGCAAAGTTAGCCCGACTTTACTTACGCAAATTTGCTTGCATCAAAGGTGAATTGATGTAAGGTAATTGAATCCGAAGGGAGAATGGCGTCGCACTTTTGCTATAACGAAAATGGATTACTGCTTTATCCACCCACTGACTTCGCACTCATACGTAGAGAACTTGACGCCAACTGAAAGCAAAACAGTTAGCTAATCGCTTTTACTTATTTCTTATTTCGGGTCCAGGTTATTCGCAGTCCTGCATCCTAATGAGATGTTTTAGGCTGCGTGAAGGATTTGGTCGAGAGAAGCAAAATCCCTGGAGGACAGGGGGGCCCACCCCCCAGCCAGGAGACGCATATCAAACACGAACGAGGGGAAAAAAACCCCCTCGTCCGCATCTGAACAGCGCATCTATCCATTTGACCATAGGGGTGAGCACTTAAAACAAGCAAAATTTAGATAGTGATTTGTTATTTATTTCCGGTTACCAACACAAAAGGGGGATGACTTACTTCCGGTTAACAAATGAAGTAAGAAAATTCAGCGGCATAATTATGATTTGCGCTCTCGTTCCTGAGTGAGCCACGGGGGATGGATATGAAATAGATGCAAAATTTAGATAATGAATTGTTATTTCCGGTTAACAACAAAATGGGGACGATATATTTCCGGTTAACAACAGTCAGAAGTAGGTCAGAACTGCGGAATCGACATAACATGGCAGTTGAAAAAGATAATTGGAATTAGACAAGCAACTTAGGAAGTTGGAGGCAAGCCAGAAAAAAAATATGAAGGAAGGAAAAAATGTTCGTATGTAGTCATTGATTACTCCGTGAGCCACGGGGAATGTCGATGGTACAGGAGGAAGATTTATATGAGATACTGTTATTTCCTGTGAACAACGCAAAAGGGAGCAGGCTTATTTCCGGTTAACAACGGCCAGAAGTGGGTTAAAACTGCGGAATAGAAATAAAATGGCAGTTAAAAAAGGTAATCGCAGTCAGACGAACAACTTAAGCAATTGCAAGCCAGAAAAAAAGTGAAAAAAAAAGTAGGTTTATACATGTAGTCAAGGTTAACACGCGGCTTATCCCGTGAGCCACAGAGAACGAAGTATGAACGACAGACAGAAATTAGATATCTATAAATGTTAATAAATTAATTAATGATGATAAGGAACTGTTTGACTTATTTCTGGTCAAAAACGGCCAGAAGTTGGTCACAACTGTGGAATGGACATGAATAGCAGTCAAAAGAGATAATCGCAGTAAGACGAAAATATGAACGAGAATAAAAAAAAATCTGTTTATGGTCGACATGTGCACCTGTCTATCTCATTGCGCCACGGGGGACGAGGCATGACATCAGAGCAGAATTTAGATAGATAATAGTGTGAATGAATTAATTAAAGACGCAGACCTATTTCCGGTTCCGTTCATTACTTGGCCAGAACTGGGGTGACGCATAGCTTTTGCTATAAAGGAAACAGTCAAAAACGGCCAATGGTAGGTCAGCGTGAAATGAAAGTCAAGGTCATTGCAATTAGACATGTAAATTCAGCAGTTGCAAGCAAGACTGACAAAGTATGAACTTACTAGAGAATCAAATAATTCATATCAATACTCACTGCCCTACAGGAGACGTGGCATGAAATAGAGGCAGAATTTACAACGATAATATATAGATTTACCAAAGCCAAAAAGCTGACCGCCCGTGTCATTTATTAACTGGGCTTGAGCCTGCGATCCAATCGAAAACCAGTACCTGGTTAGCGGTCAACCAAAGAAAAAACAGCTGACCTTGATGAACTTTTAAACCTGAGCCCGCGATACTCGTCAACGGATACCTTGTTTTGACAGGTGTCAATTAACCATAACATGGATGTCATATCAAAGGTGTTCACGCCAAAAAATGCGGGTTGCATCACAGAGATTCACATTGGCATACATGGACAGGTGGACGTACGGTGATCATAACCAAATTTCCTCGCACAGATGGGTTACCATGAGGTTACCATATTTTGTTACCAATGGCGTTTCACG
>NC_090896.1:6558837-6583837 GCF_036669925.1 Montipora capricornis
TTGACAGAGGAATCATGATTCTGTTATTGCCCTCAAATCCTTTGAAGCGCCTTTCGATTTCCTTTAAAATTTTCACACCCTAAAAACATATATGCCATTCAAAAGCCACACAAGTTAGCCTCAGCTACCATTATTTTCAACAGAAATTGAAACAGGTACAGTGTAAGACCTTTGCTAAGAAATAAATTATATTTAAGATGCAAAAAAGTAATCCAGTGTAAGTCTTAGCTCTAGGTAAGTTGCCTTCTTGAGAGACAAATAGCTTTCATGTTACGTCTACAGCTGAACGTCACAGCATTTTGATAGACCAAGCTACCTTTTAACGAAGCTTTGGATCAAACTAGTGACTATTCTCAATTTCATAACACAATGCTCTTCATTTTCTCTTCCTCTTTGCTCCTTCTGAAGGTTGAAGAATTTTCGGGTCAGAACACAGCACTTACAATATGGCTTTCGCAATTGGTTGAGAAAACAATGGGTACAAGAAGAATAAATTGTACAACACAAATTAGATAAAGCCCAATTTTGATATCCAACACAATGTGTCCCTTCAAGTCTAAGCATTTCCTACCTATTTCTCTCAACAAGGTTAGGGTAAAGATTAGCGTTATTTTAGGTCAGGGTAAATGCAGAGGTTTATTATTTATCACTCTTATTGAAATCCGGGTGCATCTAATTAGTGCGCCAGCGCTTGAACGATTAGACACTTAAATAAAGTTCCTTTCCTTTCCTTTCCTTGCAATTTATGGCCATAACTGCCCAAACAATAAAGCCTAACCCTAAACACCATAAAGCTGTGTCCTAAACCGATATTTAACAATTATTCTACGAGGGCGCGCTGGATATGAAGTGATAGATAACCAATACAATCACTTTATATCCAGGCCTTTTTGGTGTTCCCGGGGGTAGCACTGTTGAATAAAGCAACGATTTCTGCCTCGGTGAAATTCGGCCCAAAACGGCTTCTGTAGGAAGAGCAGGTATATGAACTGATAGCCAATGAAAATGCTGGAAATCTGATATCCGTAGTTCAGTTTTTAATAAAATTAAATTAGAGGTAGTAAAGATCTGCGTGGTAACTGAAAGTTTGTGAAACGAAGAATCTCATTTCCCTTTGTGAAAAATACTTCGAATTGTTGCGCATCATACCAAAATTTGTCACGCCACAATTTCCGCACTGATTGGTGATAATCTTGAAAAAAAATCGTATATTTCTGCATGGACAAACCTCCTCGTTGGTAACTTCTCCAGTTTTAGAAGCTTCAGTAAGTGATTCCCTTCCTTTGGTCCTTTGCCATTCCACCAGGGGATCGTAAATAAAGGTTCTTAGCACACTGTAATGATAGAAAAAATAAACAATTAAATTTAAAAGACACAACTCAAATAATATGCCTGACAACTTGGTTGATTTGATCTATAACTTTGTAACATACCAGGTGAGTGACTGGATCTCTGGCTGTATGCCTAACAAGCCCCATTTGTTCAAGCGAAGGACAGCGCTATCTGCCAGATAAATCGCTATCCAGTGGACAAGTCATAGCAAAACCAATAGTGCTATCCAATGGATAGTGATTAATCCGTTGGATAGCGTTATGCACCTTTTGAACTCTACATTGCTTTCTTTGACCTCAAAGCCGCCCTTAATATTATAGACAGAGCAACCCTCTGGAATATCCTACAGCTTCTGGGCATTCCACCCAAGCTGCTCCAGCTCTTCACCAAGCTCCATGACAATGCTGAGAGTTGTGTTCGCATCAAAGGCAAGGAGTCCTCCTGGTTCCCGATCGATGCCGGAGTCTGCCAGGGCTGCACTGCCCTGCCAGGCCTCCTCAACTGCATCGCTGACCACCTGATGATGGCAGTTTGCAACCAGTTTGCGTCCTGGGAATCAAGCTCGGTGATTACTCTCTGATCGAGACTATGCTGACGACACGACTCTCTTCTGCAACACCCTCGACGTTCTGAAAAACGCTCTTCTGGCATTCAGGAAAGAGGAAAACAGGCTTGGACTCAAGGTGAACTGGTCGAAGACGAAGGTGCTACATGTAGGCGACCGACCTCATCCACCTTCCATCGCCATCAGGACCCAGTCCGTTGTTTACCTTGTTTCGGAGGTCTGCAACAACAGAGACCTGGAGATGAAAGTAATCCACAGGCGCAGTTTGGTGTCAGGTGTTACGAGGAGCCTTAGAGAACTCTTTGGATGTGCCCCGACATCTCTCTCTACAACGCCGCCGTCCTCTCTGTCCTTTTTTATGGAGCTGAGACCTGGCCTCTAACCCAGTCCCCTGCAGCAAAACTCCATGGCTTCTACTCCAGGGCCCTCAGATCCATCGACGGTGTATGCTGGTTCGTCCAATGAGCAACTCCTCAACACAACTGGCCAACCCAATATCCTGCACCTTGCAGCCCAGCGACGTGTTCATTGGCTTGGCCACATCCTCCACCTACCTCCAAACCATCCTACTAGAGCCATATACGAATTCTCCCCACAGCAGCTGGCTGGCTTTGTGCCCGCAGGCACCCTTACACCAGCTGCCAGGATGTTGTCTGCCGAAACCTCTGGCAAGTCGACCTAGAGCTGGGCAATGCCCCCAGCCTCGCTCAAGACCGTAGGGCACGGTTCGACTGGTAGGCTCTACACCATCCTGGCAAGACATATGACGACCTTTTGAACTGGGCCCTGAAGCACTGAATGAATGTCTGGTTGACTATATACCTAACTGGCAGACTGTGTATCTATCTGAGTAACTAAGCAACTGTCTATCTCCTTCAACTCCTACATGAACCACTAACAAGCCACAATGCATCAATACGTCTTTTTCGATATATTAAAATTCAGCTTGAAAGAGAGATTTAGAGGACAAAGACAAAGGAAAGCGGGTGATATTTTTCACATTCATTCCAACGTGTTTCTATTGTTTTTGTTCTCACTGCCTCACTATCAAGCTGAATATTTGATATTTCCAAAATGGCCTATTTGATGAAGGGCTAACGCTTTAAACGTCAGCTCAAAAATGTTTCTTACACCTGTTAATTTACCTTCATCAACTTAGTTGATAAGTTCACTGTCACGTGAACCTAGTTTAATTGTCTTCTATAAACTCTCGTGAATTAACCCCTTCATTTTAATAGTCTCACTGACTGTTTGATGAGGTAACTGATTCACCTGACTGGCACCCTAACCCCAAAAAATGGAGCAGTGTAGGGTGCCCCATGCACAGACATTTTTCATTACTGCGTCTTTTTTGCCGCACGTTTAGGTAAGAGTGTAAGTCGGTTATACTTTCCATAATGCCTTTTCTCCTGTTTTAATCATAATGATGTTTAACGTCTCTCTTGCAACACGTATAACCACGTTTTATGTAAACAGTTAACGAAAATGTGCAAGTAACCTTGACAAGTGTAACACACATGGAGTAGCGTGACTAAAAATGACAACTTTTGATGGCATATAATTGCGAAAAAACATGAGTTTGTGACACAGGTGTAGTAAACGGATTTCGCCCTTTAAACAACAGATTTAACTCGGATCGAGCCACATCATGAACTGCTCATTTAACATCATGTGCTCCTACCCATAGTACACTTGGCGCTTACACTGAACATAGGTCATAGACACTACAACAGGCATAGTTTAGAGTAACAGAGCTTTGCCTTACGTGAGTAGCGAATCACACTGATTCCTCAGAAGCCGCAAGGTAACTTCACATGAGCGACGGAAATGTCCTTCACAACCCAGCGGACCCTGGCAACAAAATAGATGACATGAGAGAAAGGAAACTGGGTACTTCGATAAGGTGCAACCTCGATTATCCAGACTCGTTGAGAGACAAGCAAAACGTCCAGGTAATCAAGAGTCTGGATAATAGAAAATGTGTGAGTAATGTTTTCTTCGGTTACTAAGTACTCTAGTTACTAATTAATATTCATGAAGAAATTGGGACAAAAGTCCGGATAATAGAAATGTCCAGATAATCGAGGTTGGGCTGTACTCATATACATGAACTAGTGAGATGAAGTGATTTAAAGTTAGGATGGTCTTTGCATGTTGAGGAAGCTGCACTGAAGCCTGTAATGTAAGTATCAAGCTATCAGGGAGCTGGTCAAAGGCGCATTTCTTTTTTATCCAATAAGCGACAAGATTATGATAGAGAATCTATAAAAGTCACATTTGAACTGAGGATATGAAGCATCCTCAATGTGCAGTCTCAAACAAGCCTAAGAAATCCAGATTTAGCCGGAACTTGATCATATCACTGTGACGGCTGCACCAACTGAGCTATCGAGTAATCTGACAATTTCTTTATTGCAATATTCGTTAAAAGGTGCATACATGCTAGAGAATATAAGAAAATGGCAGACGTGGAATTGCGGCCATAGGTTTAAGTCCAATGAGGGTATCCTCAGTTCTTACCATTGCATCAACTAGGTTATGCGTCAGCCGGAAAGGTACACGCTCCGGACAGTCGAAGGTTTCACCCTATTAGAGAAAAATACAATAAATTTAGTTAGGGTTTTTAAAGGGTCTAAATGCAGAAGTTAAGGTCCACATTGCAACCAGCTTGATAATCAGACATGATGCTGTCCTTGTATGTTAGAAAAGGTCTTTTCCAAGACAACTTGAGTCAAATGGTCAACCAAACTGCAAATCAAAAAGTAGGACCGGGAGGAAAAAAAGATTCCTCTCCGCTCTTTTTTTTTTAACCAAAGTCCAGCTTTCATTCAACCGTCTCAGTCTCATGGGCTGACTGGAAAAAAAATGAGCCCCCAGCTTTTTGGCAACAAATCTGATTCTTTCTGCTCTTTCCGGAGGCAAAATACGAACAAAAAAATCATAACGTGCTAACTTAAGACCCTTACATCCCTAATGACTATTTTCAGGAATTCTCTGATACCATTCTTAACTGACCTTCTTAAATAGACAGTTGAAGTCCACATGAACACAGTCGCCACACGTGGCATCAAACAAAATATTCTCACCATGACGATCCCCAAGACCGAGAATATAACCAACCATACACATAACTGCTGATGTCCGACAGTAAGACAACCGGCTCATGTACCTGACAGAAAAGAAAAACCATGTCTTACTCAAAAGCAACTGGGCGTGGTCTTCATTTAAACTGAGCAGGAGGCACCAGCGATAAAATTAATAGCAATAAATTAATTTATCAAACGCTCTTTTACGCAAATTTCTATATCAAACATGTTTGGACGCTGTTCAGTCGAGTATAAATATTTGCCAGACAAAATATTTCTAGACTTTAAGGCTAACAGATAAGTTTTCCTGAGTTTAAACAACAATCAAAGAAGAAGACTTTTTGAGCCAAACGTCACAAAGAACAATCAAAATATTTTATTGCCGGTAAGTCAGGGACAACCCTCATGACAATGTCATCTACAGACAACTGCTACAACATATTTAATAATTCTTTGGCGATTACCTTAAATTTCATTTGACGCTCTTCAAGGCTTAGAGTATGGAATCGAATGAACGTGAGTGGATTTTTGGTTTAACGGCACACCTACGGCTCATGCAATGCTGAGAACGCCAAGGTGACCCGCTCTCACCATCACTCTTCATAATGGTACTTGAATTATTGGCATTATCCATACGTAATAACGATCAAATCAAGGGCATTGCAGTGGACGGTAACGAAATCAAATTAGTCATATTTGCTGATGACATGACATCATTTCTTAGCGACAAACTACCGCATCGCACCCTTTTTGATACTCCTACTCCGTTTAGTACATACTCCGGATTGAAGGTAAATCACAAAAAGACGAAAATTCTGTTACTCAGAAATATGAAAGTAAGTAGCTCAGAACTAGGTGTAAATGAAATAAATAAAGTCAAAACTTTTAGGGGTGAATTTTACCTTTAACCACTCACTCTTTTATAAACAAAATTTTGAATCAATCGAGAAATCTCTGAGAGGTTTATTGAGGGCTGGATCTGAAGAGTACTTACTTTACTTGGAAAAATTCAAGTGATCAAATCTTTCGCTGTATCACAGATCTTATACATGGTTGTTCTTATTTTGAACAAAAAAGAGTTTACTAAAAAAATAAACACTTTATTATATCCTTTTGTGTGGAAAGAAATAACAAGGTAAAGCGCACAGTATTTATCAACCAATTGAATAAAGGGGGCTTGAAAATGCCCAAAATTGAGTCCATGATCTCTGCTCAAAGAATAATCTGTATTAAGAGATATCTGTCCACCGATCCTGCTAGTTGGAAGTTATTTGGGATTCTTATCTTTAAAAAGTAGGGGGGAAATTCTTGTTCCATTGTAACTTTAACTGCACTAAATTACCCATAGCTCTTTAAGAATTTTACAAAGAATGCATTGTGAAATGGGCCTTTCTAAACGAGGACAACCCTTCCTCACTCTGAAATAGCAAATCAAGTCATATGGAACAATCGCTTTATCTGTATCGAATCTAAGTCAATTTACAACAACAGGCTGGTTGATTTCGGAATTGTTAACATTGGAGATCTCTACGACACAAGGGGAGAGCACAAGTCAAACAAGGAGTCATTATATTCAACTCTCTCTCCAATTGAGGATTTCCTACTTTTCAGTCTCTTTGCTGCTTTTCCGCAAGAATGGTGTAAAGCATTAAAAACAGATAAAATCTTTATCTCCTCAAAAACAAACGACCTAATCCCAGATGATTTTTATTTATGTATTGAAGGGAAAAGAGTTGATTTCCGAAGTCTACAATCGAAGTCATTATATGAAAGTTTCTAAGATATCTACTACACCAACAGCACAGAGGAAATACAACTATTTTTTCAATACCCACACATCCTAGTTTGACTGGGAAAAGATATATTTGCTGCCTTTCAAAACAACATTGTATACCAAATTAAGAGAATTCCAATATGAACTTTTAAACAGTATCTTGTACACAAAAAAGATGCTGTTTAGGTTTTAAAAAGTCGATTCTCCTCTGTGCGATTTTTGTGAAAAGGAGGTAGAGACCAAAGAACATGTTTTCTTCTATTGTACAAACGTGCATATTTTTTGGGACAATTTGAAGACTTTCCTTAATTCTTTAAATATAACTGTTAGGTTTGACATCAAGCATGTTCTTCTTGGGATTCTAGATACGAGCAATAGTGTAAACATCCTAATCAATTACAGTGCCCTTAAACGTAAATTTTTTATTTATCGCTGTAAGCTAAACAAGGGCCCTCAAACCTTAAGATTGTCAGTCGATAAATTTAAGAAAACGTTTGAAACCGAACGCGTTATTGCGACAAAAAGCAGTAAAAGCTATTTCCAAGACGAAAAATGGAAACCTCTAATGCCATTAATCAGAAACCCATAAGGGTTGAAACGTGTAACGCGCGTTCACAGCTTCCGAATATTCAGTGCGAACTGATTGGTTGAATGTTTCGGTGCTAAGTACCATATTTGGAAACCCCTCGCTCTTGTTGTTCCAAATATGGTACTTAGCAAATTGAATATTCAGAAGCTTGTTTCCCAGAACACAAGGGGCCGTTACACGTTTCAACCCTTACGGGTTTCTGCATTAATACAATTAATACATTAGTAGCTGTTATCAAAATTGCGTTTTCTAGGGGTACACTTTATTTATATCTTCATATCTCTATTTTTATTGAAATTTGTTAAGTAATTCTTGGTTGTAGTGTAGTGTAGTGTAGTGTAGTGTAGTTTTCGTTGCAGTTGGTAATTAAGGTAACTTAGGCAAGTATTGTAAGCCTTGTCTATATATTTTTCTACGTTTTTGTATTATATACCTGTAAAGACAAAAAAAATTAAAATACAAAAATTAAATAAATAAATAAATAAATAAATAAACGAACAAAATTACTCCATCGCTGTGTTTTCATAGCACCTTCCGTATTGCACTCTATAATCTATTCTATTTATGCATGCGTCATTGACCAATTAGAAACAAAACATTCTGTTGAGTGCATAACAACTATATTACTAGAGAGATTAAAGTATTGCATTTACAGGAATGTCGCAATGAAATTTGCGATTTGCCAAAAATGAAAGGGACTTAATTGTCATTGCTTGCCTGTCATTAGAGGGATTAAGCTTCACGTGATGAACGGCAAACGCCAGGCTAAAATTTGCATTTTGCCAAAAATAGAAGAACTTGTTTGAAATAAATAGTAATATTTCATTAAATAGAATACTACATGGTTGCATGGAGATACGAAATTTCTCTTCTCGTGTTGAAAAATAGTTCACTCGTTCGCATTTTTCAACATGTAGGCATGTATGTTGTGGCCATATAGTATTCTATTTATTATATATATACCAATGAAATACTAAATTATTTCACGAAAGGCATTGAAAGATGCGATATTTATATGTAACCATGTTTTTGCGCAAAAGATCACTTGGTATTTCATTGATGTTTATCAGAAACCCATAAGGGTTGAAACGTGTAACGCGCGTTCACAGCTTCCGAATATTCAGTGCGAACTGATTGGTTGAATGTTTCAGTGCTAAGTACCATATTTGGAAACCCCTCGCTCTTGTTGTTCCAAATATGGTACTTAACAAATCGAATATTCAGAAGCTTGTTTCCCAGCACACAAGGGGCCGTTACACGTTTCAACCCTTATGAGTTTCTGTGTTTATATAATAAGCTCATTTCTTATCAAGAAACTTCTCAAAAGAAAGAGACAAGTTAGAACACGAGAAATTTCATGCTTTTATGACAAGCAGCAGCCTGCCGTTTCACTTTAATGGGGGTCTGTATCTCTCGATTAGCTCCACGTATAGAGAAACTTCCACAAGGGGCGAGACAAGTAAGAATGTGAGAATTTTTTTTGTGCTTTAGAGTTTCAGGTTATAAGGAGATTTTTACTCACCATGAAGTTGGATTAGGAAAACGTTTGAGGAACCATTCGTGAAACACAGAGGGATGTCTAGAAAAGATATAAACAGTCAATGGAGCATTTCTGAGTTAATGGTCATGTGAGAAGGTCGGAATTACAAAAAAATAAGTTTACTTACCGTGGAAGAATATCCTTCTCGAAAACACGAATTTTGTCCCTTTAGAGTAAAAAAAAAAGGCAAGTAGTAAACACACCAAACCAGCTAAAAACACTACAGGAAACCACCAAATAATTACGGTGGATCGGGCAGAGCAGTGTTTTCTTGAATTTTGTTACAAAATGTGGTAGGCCGTTTGCACGAGAAGCCAAATTCCTCCAGCTAGCTGGAAGGATGACCGACCGTGATGGTTAACCATCTTTAAAAGATTGGGATGCAGATTTGGCAATCTAAACGCTTTGGGTTGTTCAAACTCCGTCAAGGATAGAAACACCCACCATGGGCGAGTGCTCATACTTACTCTAATTTATTCTCTGCTTTGTCGATTAGCTTTTTAATGTCAGCACCTCGCATGTACATATTTTTCTCCCTGTAAAAGAAAAAACATTAAATCCCCACAAAGGAAAGAATTTTAAACCCTTTGGTTTATGGACAATGCAAAATACGAAAATTAGACCTCCAAGATAATTCATATTACAGTGTTAAACTCAACTTCGCTTACAATGGACAGCTGTCGTATAGTTTCAAGGCTTTTGACTTGTGACCACGTTGACAGTCATCATCAAGTCGTTTGACAACCATTTATTCGTCTTAACCTAACAAAGTCTTTAAACTAATGAATCAACACGATGATGATGATGATGATGATGATAATAGCATAAATAATATGCATTGAAATTTTTCTCCATTCTGATTGGCTAAAAGAAATGCCGTTTTTGGGTAACACGGTGCAAAGCGGCAATTCGGTGCAAAAAGAAGTAACAAACCAAGCCTTATGATTGGTCAATAAGCAAAGAAACTCAGCAATAGCAAAGTAAATGCGAGTCCTGGATGGCGCAATTTTTGTGTGATTGCGTGATACGAATCTGTTCCTTCTGCTTAACCATCTCAAATTCTCTCATGTATATTATTAATTAGTAATCACACGATTTTTGTCATGCTATTTGGAACAAACTAGCACTTCTTGAAGACTACAAATTGGACTCGCCCTACGGGCGTGTGCAAATTTTGTTCCTCTTCGGAAAAAAGTTTCCTGTGATTATTTATTCCTAATGGCACTGAAAATCATGCGATTTTCTACCCAAATAAAGGTCCAGGGTTGTTTTGTAGTAAAAAAAGACCTTTGACCTGTAAAAGAGATCTGCTCGGTATTAAGGACGGTGCCTACCAATTAAACATATTTTTGCCCCGGTGTGTGATTATGCAGGAAATGTAGATCTTAACAAGTGTTATTGAAATCCAAAAGTAAAACTGGGGGTAACCACGCATTTTTCAAAGATAAATCATGAATAATATTTGTAAAAAGCTTTAAAATACAAAGCAATGTATGGCGTTCTTT
The DNA here is from genome assembly GCF_036669925.1 of Montipora capricornis. Lineage (NCBI taxonomy): Eukaryota > Metazoa > Cnidaria > Anthozoa > Scleractinia > Acroporidae > Montipora > Montipora capricornis. The sequence continues at coordinate 6,569,229 of NC_090896.1, forward strand.
CTCAAATTGAAGCTTAATTATCTCTCAAAAATGCATGGTTACCCCCAATTTTCTTTTTGGATACCAAGAGTATTTACTAAGATCTACATTCTCCGGATAGTTTTAAACCGCGCAAAAATATCCCTGTATCAGTAAGCATCACCGATAGGAAACTCGAGTATCTCGAGATGCGCAGAACGTATGCACAATAACAATAGTAGGCACCGTCCTTAAGGTTATTTTATAAAAAAGCCACTCATATGAAAAGTTGTGCTGAGGACTGGGGATCACCGAAACCTACAACCAACCAACCTAACTACATCTTTTCCATGTCATTTGACTTTTTTGCGATAAAACAAACAAACAAACAAACAAACAAACAAACCCATACTTGTATATCTTAGTAAGAATGTTTCTCAGGCCATGTGTATTTTGCACCCATTCTAGAAGTCCACATTCTTCATTCAGCGGGATCACAGCCTACGACAAAGAAAAGGTGAAAACAATTTTTATGCCTTCACCAAAACTGCGGTAAATTCATACCATGCTCAAGCTGAAGAATTTCCTTAATCCTGAAACACTGCGATTATGACACCCTGAAATTATGCAACTTGGAGTTAAAGTGCATGGCTCCTCCAAAGAAAAAAAAACACCAATTCCCATCTGTTCACTAAAATTTAGTCATCCAGGTTCATACCTGGATGGTGACCAATCTTTGAAAAGCCCTTTGTAAGCTTTACAGAGAGAGAGAGAGGTATGCGTTAACAACATCGACCTCGCCTCCCATCTCTGTGATTATAAGTGGGCTGAGTTTCGGGCACAATCTCAATACCCGGTTGAGTGGAGCTTGCATTTTCCCTCTGGGATGCGATACAAAAGGCAAAGGCATCAAAGGGAGATCTGACTGTCATATGACAAACTTCTACTTTCTAAAGAAACTGTGGTGCTGCCTCTGTAGGATAGTAAAACAGGAAAATTTGGTTTCATCAAACGCGTTGATAAAGGTCGAATTACCACCGTAAACGATTTGGAAAGCTGACTTTTCGAGTGTTAGCCCTTCGTCAGATCGAATAGAGTAATTGTGGGTGTTGTTGGTTTTTATAAGGGTGTGGAGGAGCTTTGCCATTGGTGGAAAGACGGTGACATGAATTTGTCAATAAATTAATGGAATGAGAGGCGTTCATTGATACCGTGAGGATTAAGTGTACCCAGTTGAAAGATGAATTTTTGTTCTAGATTTTTGCGGCTTTCTGTGTCATGTTGTCATGGGAGTGATTAGGAAGGTTAAAATGGTGCACAACTGGTTTTGATGCATCTGTGACGTTTATTTCTACATCTCGTAGGTGTTTGCGAAAGCGGTCCGCCAAACTTCTCCCTGTTTCGCCTAAGTAGGTCGTCTCACATTGGGTGCAGGTTATGAAAGGGAAGGAGGAAAGTTGCTGGTGAAGGAATGCCAAAGGTGAGTGGTGTTTCACTAAGAAGGTAAAAAGAGAATGTGTAAACTACATAGAGGCAGGTGATGGACGAAAGGTGGGAACGTATGATTTCAGACCAAATTGCACTCGACTCAGTTCAATTACCATTATAAATTATACTTATGGAAACAGTATTTTTTTTAGTTAAAAAAAAAACATGACCGATGTTACATTTATGTGGGTGCAAACCCGGTAAAGGAAATTTCCGAGGTCAACTCAGTCACCCATTGAAACAAAACCAAGGGGTAAAAACATGGCAGGAAGTTCTAATGAAGGAAAAAATGTATTAGAATTGCAGTTTTCCTTTCGCTTAAGTTTGAGAATCAGGCGATCAAAGTAACTACTATGTATATGTAGAAACCCGCCCTGCCATTTGCTTCTCACAAAGTTAGATAGACCTGAGCTGACCTCTTGACGACACATTGAGACTTACATAAGTTCGGATGTGCAGTTGTCTACTTCGAGACTCTGGATCCTTTCGTAAACACTGCAAAACGAAGAGAAATTATAAAAAGCCCCCAAAAACAAACGAGTTGTGTGCTCTTCGGGCTGTTATACCTTAAAAGGCAAACAGTGTAGAAAGGATTCTTCAAGGGTAAGTTTGTAGGCTTACATCTATAAGGAGGGTAAAGGTTCACAATGGTTCAATTTGAAATTGAAGCTAATTTAAACTACTAAACAAGAAGCATTAAACAGATTACTCATCCCTACATTTTGGCCAAATATTTGCCCCCACATTTATATAAACAAAAAAATGCCTGTAAACACCTAAACGGGATACATCACTCAAATTTATTTGAAGAGTTTTCAAAGAAACCCTTTGGATCCGAAGTAAATTTCTGAACCATTTGATTTTGCTTTCACATTTCCTGGGCCATTTTGAATTATTGTGACGTGTTACAGTTGCCCTATTGTTATTATCCAGACCTATGGTTATTATCCAGAAGATCTGTGTCAGAACTGCAGGGTAACTACAAGTTACAAGTATTCAAGACGAATTCAGTTTTTCTCATACCAATTTCATTGCAAACCGGCAGAACTTCCTCCACTGGAAAATATTCTTTCAAAAGATATGGCAACTAGGTGAACTTTTGATCACTGACACGTTTTTGCCCAAAAGGACTACAATTGGTTTATGAGTCACATCTGTCGAATAAAACGCTTTAAGGACGGTGCCTACTATTGTTATTGCGCATACGTTCTGCGCATCTCGAGATACTCGGATTTCCTATCGGTGATGCTAACTAATACGGGGATATTTTTGCGCGGTTTAAAACTATCCGGAGAAAATAGATCTTAGTAAGTACTCTTGGTATCCAAAAAGAAAATTGGGGGTAACCATGCATTTTTGAGAGACAATTAAGTTTCAATTTTTTGAAAGAACGCCATACATTGCCTTGTATTTCAAAGCCTTTTACAAATATTATTCATGAACTATGAAAAATGCGTGGTTACCCCCAATTTTCTTTTTGGATTTCAATAACACTTGTTAAGATCTACATTTCCTGCATATTCACACACCGGGGCAAAAATATCTTTAATTAGTAGGCACCGTCCTTAATTGGAAAGTGCTGAAATTCTAATCACTAATAATAATTAGGAGGAAAAAACTAAAGTTTCAAAAGAAATTTCACATTAATCACTGAACAAGGACACCGGATACAAAATTGTGCAAAGGGAGGGGTGGTTGCCCTTATATTGGAGACTCTTTTAAACTAAAATCATTTGCCATAAATGTACCTTGTTTACAAGGGCATTGAACTCCATCGTTCTTGAATCTTTCCTCAGGTCATCCTGTGCATGGAAACAAGGGCAAATAACTTTCTTGAGGACTGGCATAAAGGTCAAGGGGTGAGAGTTCAACATAAGCGTGACGCTGAATTTCTCTAACGAGACAAGATAAGCTGACCTTCGGTTTGCACATCATAGTGTAACAGTTTCCATCGCTGCCTCTGATGGTGATTTTCTTGGGTTTTTGTAAAGATTGCAATACATCAACCTGTACAATACGAAAAATCCAAGGTCAACTTTTTTAAACTTGTGACAAGAAAGTCAAAGGGTCCATAACAAAATGATCAGCATTGATACACACGTTCCGGAAACAAATAAAAGTTTGCATGAGAATGGAGCTTACCTCCGATAAGATTAGTTTGGAACAACAATAAAATTATGGACGCCACTTGTTAGTTTAGGGATATTGGAGAGAGCATTTATGCCAAATGGCGGCAAGCAGCTGGCTATTTCTTGTTATAGCATCACTAAAAATCTTGTCTCTCTCTTTCGAGAGGTTGCCCCATATCTGTACAGTATGTAACAGGCAAGATACGAGTTGAAAGTGCACCGAAAGTGCTGTTCATAACATGTCTCCCTATTCAAATTCAAAGTAAACATACGTGTATGTCACCATTGTTACTTAGAAATTTCGCTTTTTCTGTGCCGTGCAAGCCACGTAAACTTGGCAGAACTAGCAGAGGCGTAATGTGAAAGGTATGGATCTATTCTCGATTTTACGTCACAAATTGCTTTACATTCCTCTTTTCAAATAAAGTTTGCATTGCAAATCAATTTGTGGCGTTACATCGAGAATAAACACATGCCTCTCACATTACGGTCGTGGGTCCAAATTACGGCCAGTTTTGCCGTCAGATAAAATGAGAAATTTTAAGGTAACATGTTTGCTTTCGGAGGGAAGATCAATACTGCAGACGAAAAATATTAGAGTTCAGGTGTACTTTTAACAAAACAGGTTTCTTCGATTTTTTTTGCAAAACGCACATTTCAGCCTGAATTTTACCGTTTATTGTAAACGTACATGTAATGCTAAATCTCTTTAACATAAGCCTAAAAGCAGAGCTACTGTGTATTTTATTCTTACAATACATGTAGGTTAACCTGGCTTCAGAGCCCGCGATATGGTCACATGATACTGGTCAGCAGATACCTTGTTTTAACAGGTGTCAATTAACCATAACATGGATGTCCAATAAATATCAAAGATGTTTCCACCACAGTGGCATACAAGGAGACGTGGACGTATGGGTGGTCGTACAATGAGCAAAACCAAGTTGCTATTTCCTTCCATAGATTTTTGTACCCATGGTGCTCCGCATGCGTGCCTTTGGAGTGTGGAGCTCCGCTATACACAAGGCTGCTCTGATGTAAAATCAGAAGATATCATTCCTGCAACTACACACTAAATCTGTGTGGCTGACTTGCCTGAAGCTTGTGCGCTATTTTGAAGTAATTTGTGATCTATAGATGGTTGGATGCTCGATGGCATGAATAAAGTTAGTGTAACTGTTCCTTACTGCGTCCTCAAATCCTGCGATGCAAGCCAAAGTGCCTGGGAATGGATTGTGGTCAAGATGACTTCCGGCACCTGAGGGAAGAGTGACTGTCATGGCAGATTGAAGTGGAACAACTATATCGCTGAAACCACTAGAACAGACAGAAATAGAAATAATTGATACTGTAGCAATGAAACTAAAGATCTCAATTTCGAGTTACCAAACATGCATAGTATAATATACAGCACCACAGGAAAGTATTGCTTCGTAGATTTTAATTTAATGGTCATTAAGAATTTCCCCAAGAGAAGGGCTCCAAGCTAAAATCACTTTGTACAGCACAATTATAAATTAAATAGACCTTGTATAACATATTAACAGGAGGTAGAAAAGGACTGCTGAAAAGGGCACAATAACTGCCATTAACTTCAGAGCTGACAGAACCAACTAAATTAACTCACCAAACTTAACGACCCTGCATAATTATCTAAGAACGCCTGATAACTCATTGAATCCATCCAAGCATTAGCAGCAGTAAAGGAAAAACGCCCATAAAGGGAAAGAGAACAATTCTGACGTCAACTGCAATGAACTCTACCTATCAGATACAAGTCGCTTGAGGACTGAGAAGTCGTGACTGATACTGAGCTTGTCTTTGGAAGCACCCTTGGAGACTTCCTTGTTGCATACTTCCAAGAGCCTATCAGTCAGTTTCGTGGAGTCCTAAAAAAAATCCAATAAAGGACTCAGCTCAACGTCTGTTTCAAAAGTCATTAATGCTTTATGAATGTGACTGCAAACCCATTAGTGAGGTACCATGTACAAGCTTGTCATCCCTATTCAGTTTCAACCTTGGCTTCACAAGAATTCGGACCATTTTGTAATTTACTCCTTGACCCACTACATAACACTTTCACAAGTGAGAATGGGATACAATATTTGCAGGTGATTTTTTCCTGGTCCTTTTGCAACAATTTCTAATAATTGTAGCCTAAGTACACAAAAGCGGAAGTCCACGACATAAAATGAATAAAGAAGTTACATGTACAAGGCTGATGTGGAGAAAAGAGTAAGCATAATTTTCAGTGTTTGGAGAAAACCTATCCCCAATTTTCGTCTTGAAATGTTCTATTCTTGAAATTGATAACAAGATAACGCTTCCTCTCTTGTTTCACACACCAAGGAATGGCTGTCCCCATAGCCCTCCTACTAACCAAAACATGTTACAAAATTCAAATTGATGGTGACCAGCAACACGATATGACATAAATCAGTATTTCCATTAATTTAAAGCTCTAAAGAAAGAGAGAAATGATCCTCGCATTTATCACACTATTCAAGCAATGATTGCTTTAATTGTCTCTGATCAAGTAGCTTCAATGGATTTCCAACCCATAATCTCTGTGATGCTGGAACAATGCCCTACCAAATCCAATGAATGGCTAATGCTCGAAACGACAGCTTTCAATTTCTCTTTGGTGGTCATTTTACCATATCAACCAAGTTGATAACCCCATTTAAAGCATTAGGCCTTCGTCAGAGAGAATAGGTCATTTTGCACATCAGTCAGTTCGCTCTGACGAAGGGTTAACGCTCGAAATGTCAGCTTTCAATTTCTCTATGGTGGTCAATTAGCCATATCAACTCAGTTGATAAACCCACTTCAAAGGTTAGCCCTTCGGTCAGAGCCAATAGGTCATTTCCCTCATGAGTCAGTTTGCTCTGACGGAGGGCTAACGCTCGAAATGTCAGCTTTCAATTTCTCTACAATGGTCAATTTACCATATCAACTCAGTTGATAAATTAAACCCATGTCTGTGTTTCACTTCCTCATCAATGCAGCACCACAGTTTCTTTAGAAACCAACCCATTTATCCATTTTATAAAGCCAACCAGTTGGGAGCAGGTCAATTTGTTGGGCTCAAATTTTCCTGTGAAAGGACTCGATGAATGAAATTTAATGCTTCTTTGTTGAAACCGTGGAGGTACAACTTCAAAGAATAGAAAAGTCAAGTGAAATTGCAACAGGAAAACATGGCCATAATGACAAGACAACTTACTTCAAGGAACTTTTTAAGCTTAGCATCACGAGAGCTGAAAAGTGCAAGAACAAGTGTTAAACGAAACATCTTCCACTTGCTACCAGACATAGCAATGAAACATGATTTCCAGAAAGTTTGGACTTACATGGCCTGGCTAAATATCCGAACACATCGTGTTTTACGCATGGCAAATGAGGACTGCAAGAGAGTGGAGAAAAGCACTCAATAGAGCATTTTTAACAAGTATTTGTTATGTTCCACAAATTGCCAAAGCCTCATTGATTTATGGGCGTTCCTGTTTATGTGGGTTCATAATCAATATGCCTTTTTGAGGCGACAATTGGTGGACAGAACAGGCTAGTTCCCATATCCCCACCTGGGAACGTTGTGCCGTTCTCTTTGCAAATGGTCCCACAGAATTCATGGGGAAAATTTGCAAGAGGCGTCCTACAAGTTATAGTCCTCATAGCTAACAAGAATGGGAAGTGTAATCATTTACAAAATAATTTCAAATGCAAAACACTTTCTCTTCAATTATCTCACGATTCGAGTACTGGTCTGGCCAGGGATGAAACCCACAACCCTCTGCAAGGTAGTTGGATTCTACATCAGCTGAGCCAATCGCTGAATCAACAAGGTGGTCAGTTTGGTGTGACTACAGAAAGGAATGTCTGCCATGTTGGTGTTCCAAACAAAAGCCTGCCACACGCGGTGAGGAAAGAGCTGAGCGAACCACCTCGCGAGGCGGTTTGCTCAGCCGTTTCCTCACGTGTGTGGGCAAATCTTGGTGAGAAATTTGCCTTGCGAGGCCGTGAGGATAAAACAAAACATGGCCTTGCGAGGTAAATTCCTCACTGTGAGCAGCGACTGTGAGAATCGAGCTGAGCTTGGTCAATCAAGCATCCAATAAAAATACATGGCATTCTCACGTGACTTCAGAGGTTGAAGACGGCGAGATGGAGTCAGAGGAAGAAATTCCAATGCTACTGGAGTCACTTGAAATGCCATGAATTTGTATTGGATGCTTGATTGCCCAAGCTCAGCTTGATTCTAACGATGGTATGCACAGTGAGGAATTTGCCTCACAAAGCCAAAAATATCAGACGTGCTTGCTTTTATCCTCACGGCCTGGCAAGACGAATTTCTCACCAAGATTTCCCCGCACAGGTGAGGAAATGGCTGAGCAAACCAGCTAATGAGGCAGTTTGCACAGCTCTTTCCTCACCATGTGTGGTGGACTTAATCTTCCATCAATTGAAATTTTTGTTTTGTTTCAAGAAAATAGTTGCTGAACATAATAAAACACTAGAGGTGGTTTGCAATCAATCTCTAGAGATACAGACAACAAGGATGTAACAAGGATGAACGCAGTAGGCTCACAAGACATCTAATGTTCTCATGCACCGACACGGCTGTGATAATATAACATGGAAACCACGCTGATCTCAAAACTGGACTGAAAGGCCTGGATCGACTACCTACTGCTTGAAGTGAACAAAATTGCAGGGGTCATCTTGTTGGGACTACCTTGAGACCTCAGCGTAAGTTTTCATAGTGAGAGGAAAGCTAACCTTGGAAACAGCCATCATCATCCACATTGCTTGCTGAGGATACGTTATCAAAAGCTTCGCAAGAATTTTCTAAAAAAGAGAAATTAGGAACAACTTACTACAAAGAGACTTTCAAAAGATAGGGTATCAAATACATGAAGTTACATTAGGCTAGGTATTTGTATTTAATAATTACTTTATACATCCCAAACATTCTAAAAGTGAGTTGCTCCAACTAGATAAATGCATATCTCTCTTTTGTCTTGCCTTCTAGACCCTAAATATCTTTATGATAACTTAAAGTGCACAAACATTCTTTGTAGTGCACCACTGGACACAATACGAACCAAGAACCTACAGTATGAGGTTCTGTTTACTAGTTTGGATGCTCTACAACTTAGGCACGGTGGTCTCATGGTTAGTGCGCTCGACTCCGGATCGAGTGGTCCGGGTTCGGGGCCTGGCCGGGGACATTGTGTTGTGTTCCTGGGCAAGACACTTTACTCTCACGGTGCCTCTCTCCACCCAGGTGTATAAATGGGTACCGGCGTAATGCTGGGGGTAACCCTGCGATGGACTAACATCCCATCCAGGGAGGAGTATAAACACTCCTAATCGCTTCATGCTGCGGAAATCGGAGATAAGCGCCGGCCTGATGGGCCTTCCTAGGCTTGTAACAGAGACTTTACCTTTACCTTGCAACTTAGAAACAGCAGACACGTGGGATCTTAGGACATTTAATTGATGATATTAAGTGAGACAGTAATGTTTAAGCATATTTGGTTTGTTCAAATAATTCCCACAAATTTGGTTGGAAGCTGTGATGGCTATAAACTCATTCTCATTCAATTATTATGCCTAATTTTTTTGTATGGTTTATCGGTTTACAGAGCCTCCTCTTCTGATCTTAACAACGTACAGAATTCCTCAGATAGGTTATATAAATGCAGGTATATTTCTAGGAAATTGAATATAAGGGAGTTTCTTGAAAGATCAGACTGTCGTATTTTTTGAAAGGCCATGATAACTAATTTGCTCCTTGTGATGATTTTACCAGAAAGAAATTTCACTAATTACGCGATAAGAAAACCAGGCCTCTATCATCCTACAGTGACAACAGAGCGCTTCAAATCGTCCTATGTGAATAGACTTATTTTTATATATGAATGTGGCTAAATTACTTTATTTAGGCAAAGTTAACATCGAGACAGGGCTTGCTGGCCAGCAGTCATTCCCCAGGCTCACATGCTTATGTGGGGCGGCCGCTAGTCTCCAGGGGCATGTACATGTGATCGCATATATTAGCTCTGCTTGCTTTCTTGATCTTTGCGGATCATTTGCAGTCATTTCTTGCATTAGCTGTTTGTTCCTGCTTTGTCCCGTGGTCCTTTTGCGGCTCTAGTATTCTGTTTCCTTGAATTTACTGCGAGTTGCTTACATTATGCCACATGAAACCCGAAACAGCCAGGACGTGTCGTGGCCTCGCTCCTCAGAGTTAAATCCTACTTGCCCGCGTAAGTGCTCGTCCTCTCGAGGACATCTCTACGCTTCAACAAGACAACAGATTTTTATCCAACGTCACTCTTGATCAACTCTCACTGCCTTACGAAAACTCCTAAACTCTTCGGGGGAAAAAAAAACTACATCACTCTTAAACCGCTCAAGTGATTTTCAATTTTCGAAATTACTACAAACAAGTTCCGCAAGTCTACGAGTCCTCAGCTTCTACGTTCGCTATAAATGATCAACTGAAAGGTTCGAAGTGAAAATGAAGGAGCGGTTAGTAAATGATCAGGGGCTAGTTTTGTTTGCTCACTTGAGTTGCGGTGAGAGATGCGTGAACGCAGGCCGAGCGTTTTGCTAGCAGAAGATCATATGTAAATTTCCTTCTGGTGGTTTATGATTGTGGCGTGATTAAAGGAAGTTTTGCGTGGACTAAGACCTCCTTGAGTGATTTTTCCTTCCCGTAAGATACAATCGGTCTTTTTGGTGACTTGATCCGTGATAGTGGGGGCATTCGGCTGTCTGCCGTGTCTGTTAAAATGGCTGCTACCTCCGCATCCGAAATTGACTGCGCCATGGTAGAGTTCTAAAGAGAACTGTTTGTCAAGCTTTAGGCGCAATTCCGGTTTTGGAACCAAACAATTGGATCCTTTGTCAGTTGCGAGTAGCTTCTCCACAAGAGCTCAAAAGGAGAGCTAGTGCCGTGACTAAAAATCAAGTCTCGTTATATAGCGTACTTGTGTCAGCGTAAGGCTTCTGATTGGTTGTTAAATAAAGAAGCTGATTGGAGGATACTAATTGGCCAATCGTGTAAAGGATATTTCGATCCTGTTGAGGTGTGAAGGTGACACACATTCATTCCATTGTGTAATTAGCGGGGAAATATGCTTGCGGAACTTGTTTGCAGTAATTTCGAAATTTGAAAATCACTCGAGCGGTTTAAGAGTGATGTTTTTTTTTCCTAAGAGTTTAGGAGTTCCGTAAGGCAGTGAGAGTTGAGTGACGTTGGATGAAAATCTGTTGTCTTGTTGAAGCGTAGAGATGCCCTCGAGAGGACAAGCACTTACGCGGGCAAGTAGGATTTAACTCAGAGGAGCATTACGTTCAAGTGTTTAAATACCGATAGGGTGTTGTTAGGCATGAAGTGGTGGGGAAAGTACTATGTAGACCATGCCCTCCCCTTTGGTCTCCGATCAGCGCCTTATCTTTTTTCTTCAGTAGCAGATATGGTTGAATGGATTTTAAAGAGCTCGCACAAGATGCCAGACTTGTTGCATTACCTTGACGACTTCATCAAAGCGGGGCCCCGGGATTCCACCGTGTAGCCATTATCTCACAACGGCTAAGGAGGTCTGCAGCAGGTTGGGTTTACCACTTCACCCCCTCAAATGTGTGGGGCTTTCTTCCGTCATGGTTGTCCTGGGCATTGAACTGAACTCTAACCAACAAGTCGCTAGACTTCCTGCTGAAAAGTTGGCAGCAACGTGAGAGCTAGTCAGTGAGTGGCGTGCTAAGAAGTGGTGCAACCGGCGACAGTTAGAGTCTCTAATTAGCCATCCTCAACATGCAGCCAAGGTGGTTTGACCCGGAAGGACGTTCTTGAGTTGCATGATAGATTTGTTAAGTTGCTCTCGAAAAAGAGACCACCCTCTTCACATCAATCAAGAATTTCGCCTCGATCTCGATTGGTGGCATACGTTTTTGTCCTCCTGGAATGGTGTAAGCTTCTGGCTCTTCCCTGGCGAGGAACCGTCTCCAGACGTTGAAGTGATCTCGGACGCATCAGGGTCCCTGGGCTTTGGTGCCTTCTCCTATGGTGCATGGTTTTTCGGTTCTTGGGCTACCCCTCAGGTATCTCTTTCCATAGCCTACAAAGAGATGTTTCCAGTGGTGATAGCCGCACGGGTCTGGGGAGCTACTTGTTGTCATCAGCATGTTTTATTCTGATCAGACAACGAGGCGGTGGTGCACATCGTAAACACCAGGTCCTCTAAGGTTCCTGCGCTGATGCATCTCTTGCGGGATTTATTAATGTCTGCAGCTCGCTTCCCGTTTTCCTTTTCTGCCGCACATGTTCCAGGAGCCCAGAATCAGATTGCTGATGCTATTTCTTGCTTTTGTTGGCAGGAGTTCCAGTGCTTGGCCCCTCACGCTCACCTTCATCCAACCCCTATCCCCCAAGAACTTCTGGATTGCTTGATTACACCACTTTGGAACAGCGCTGCCGCAGCCTCCTGGTCCAGGGTTTAGCTCCATCTACTAGTAAGTTACATTTGTCTGCCCCAAAAAAGTGTTACGAGTTCTGCAGTCAAGCCGGTCGATTGAACAAGGATGGCTCACCTTGTCCAGTTGACAAACTGTTTGCGACGTTCTTGGCTGGTTCCCTCCGAGCCTCATCAATTAAGGCCTACTTGTCCGCTGTGTGATCTCTTCATATTGAGCATGGGTTTCCGGACCCTCTTCTTAACTGCCTTCACCTCCAAAGAGTTGTGCATGGTATTAAAAATGTTCAAGGTGCTAAGTCATCGACACGTTTGCCAGTCACTGACTCCATAATGCTGTTGATTTTGAAGTCCTTGGACCTCAAGTTATCGGATCACTGCATGTTTTGGGCTCCGTGCACCTTGGCCTTCTTTGGTTTTCTGCAAGCTTCCGAGTTCACTGTGTCTAATCTCAACAGATTTTCTCCCTCGTGCCACCTGACGCTGAAAGACATTGCCTTCGATTCGTTAGTCACCCCATCTCTGCTTCGTGTGAACATAAAGGTTTCAAAGACTGACCCCTTTCGCCATGGGACTGCCATTCATATTGGTCGGGGTCATTATCCTTTGTGTGCCATTCAAGCGCTGGCAACGTATCTGGCTGCCCAGAGGGATGGCCCTGGCCCTCTCTTTCCCTTCCAATCTGGCCAACCGTTGTCGTGCCCGGTGCTCACTTCATGGCTCTAGCCACAGCTTCTGTATTGGTGCGGCTACCGTAGCCGCCCAGCAGGGTATACTGGATCACCTCATTCAAGCGTTAGGTCGTTGGACTAGCAATGCTCATCTGCTCTATATCCGCACTCCAGCTGAGGCCTTCGCAAAGTTTATCTTCTCAGCTGTGTAGTCGCCCAGCCAGTAGGGATCACCACCTGTAGCCACTTGGCGCCTCTGTGATTCGTAGCTTCTGCATCTTATGCCAGGTAGGTCAGACGTTTTGTGTATGTTGGGCTATCTGTGGTGCTTGGGGTGTCTGGGTGTCCTACAGAGGTCCCATGGCATACCTGCTTGCGGTACCTCCCGTCCCCAAGCACTGGGATCAGAGGGTGGTTTGATGGTTAGCGCTCACATGGTTGCCATGGTTACCTTCAGTGCAATGTTGCCAGTTGCGCTCTAGGCCCTTCCACCTTTTAGGCACCAGCACCCAAGGTCATCTTGTCGATGAGTTTAAATGTGGCTAAATTACTTTATTTAGGCAAAGTTAACCTCGAGACAAGGCTTGCTGGCCAGCAGTCATTCCCTAGGCTCACATGCTTATGTGGGGCGGCCGCTAGTCTCCAGGGACATGTACATGTGATTACATATATTAGCTCTGCTTGCTTGCTTGATCTTTGCAGATCATTTGCAGTCACTTCTTGCATTAGTTGTTTGTTCCTGCTCCCATCCCTATGAGGTTCGGGAAGTATTCCACTGAACTCGTTTCAATGTAACGGTGCCTGGGGGTTAGCGCTGGCATGGTTGCGAAGGTTACCTTCAGTGCAATGCTGCCAGTTGCGCTCAAGGCCCTTCCACCTTTTAGGCACCAGCACCCAAGCTCATCTTGTCGATGAGTTTAATATTGATTCCTTGATGTAAATAGATGACGCAGTTGTTCTAGAGCTCTGGACTTTTTTTATTTGATTGACTTGTAACTTGAGATATGTATTTTTATCTTTTGAATTTATTAAAGACATCATTCATTCATTCATATGCTGACATCTAAATCACAGTGAAGGAAACCCATCTGGAAGAAGACAAACACCTGGCAATCTAATAACAACAATTTCCTGATAAGGTAGCCATCTTAGATTCTATTGTTCTGAGGATGTGGATACTCTAGCCATACATGCCAGGTTCTTCTAATCACTTTTATTACGCTTACATTTTGAGACCACAATCAAAATAAAGCCTAAAGAAAGATTAGGATTAGCTAAAGCTCTGGGCCCGGTTGTTCGAAAGCCGATTAACTTAATCCTGGATTAGCGTAAACTTTTATTTCATGTTTTCCACTTTTTGGTGAAAATTCCTTTTGCTTAATTTTGTTTTTCAAGATTGACTTCCTGTAATGTAAAGTCTTGCCGAATATCAGCATTGAACAGCATTTGGGAGCAGAGAAATAAACTCCTTGGTTAATTTTTAATCTGGGATTAGAGATAATTGCCTTTTGAACAACCGGGCCCTGATTAGCTAACAACTCGCTTGCCTATCTGGCTTGTACTGTGATTTGACTGTTGCTGCAACGAAAACATTATGGCATGCCCAGTGTGGCAAATGTACATGTATACACTTGTACATAGTGACGGTATGAATTGCGTTTTGCTTTTATAATTTTTACAGGCAGTTTGATATTTGCATATTTCCTTACAATTATAATAATTAATCTGAGAGAGAAAATATCACAATGAAGCTTATGTGGAAAATTTGTACCCAGAACCATGGTCATCCCATAATATTTCCCTTAAAACAAAACCCCAAGGCGGTTGGGATATCTGTGAAAAGTTCTGTTGGACCCCAGAAGACCAAACACTGTTGAATG
>NC_090896.1:6593837-6658837 GCF_036669925.1 Montipora capricornis
GGTGTAATTTTGCAAGTATTCCAGGGCAGTCCAGGTGGCTCCTCCTACGTAAAAATCTACAAATCAAACAATTTTCTTTGTTCAATGGAAAAAAGGTTGAAACACATGAACATAACAACGAACAGTGCAAAGAATTACAGGACATGAAGTTCTTGGTTAAGTGGTCTGGGCCACAGAGATTGGTTCTAATGTGGTGACTATGGAACATACCAAAGACATATGAGGGAATCTATGCTCACATCATTGTTTGCATTTTGTTTCATTGACATACGAGTCTTCTCACACAAGGCATTATGCTATTTACAAATTGACTTCAAAAGGTTAAAGAACTTGTTCAACTTGGAGGTTAACCTCCAATTTCAAGTTTTTTCCCTTTGATAACGAGCCAGTTATTAGCCACCAAATTTCATGGCATCACGACTCAGAGATTATCTTGACATATCGCATTAAAATGTACAGAAATAGGCCATTAATAATTATATGCAATGCACGTTCAATATTCAGTACTTTACTCTTGGCTGACTGATTAGAAAACGATAGCCAGCGTGCTAATGAGGGAAAAAATGTTAAAGATTTTCCTATATTCTGCATTGCAGTCGTGATGACTCTAACCCAGAATAATCGCAGTGGTTAAGACCAACTTAGATATTTGCAAAGAAACCCTTAAAAACCCAGGCTTGAAAGGACTCAAACCAACGGCTGTGCGACTGCATGGCACTGCTATACCATGTGACCTATCAAGCCACATGGGAGCTGATCACCATGCTTACAAATTTATGAGTTGGTACTATACCCCATATGAAGTACAGACTTTTACGTCGGAGGACGAGGACAACTTCCATTCTGAGCACACGCACATTGAAAAACGACGGTCTCCAAAACTTATGCGCATGCTCAGTACGGAAAACTTGTCCTTGTTGATGAAGTGAACACGTCAAGCCATTAATTCTGATCATATCTCTTCCCCACTGCAAAAGCCAATTTTTACTACATGAATAACTAACTTTATACACTTACACACATACCTTGGCAAGAGTTTTAAAACAACGCGGCGCAAATTGAGTATCTGCTCCCTTGTACGAAACGATGTCTGGTTTGAGAGAGTAAAGCCAAGAAACACAAAACTGATAGTATCTGCTGAAACACTTAATGTTAAAACAACCAACAAATGCGGTTGACCACCACCACCACCACACCCATCATCATCATCAGGGAACCAGGGTTGTTGCAGTGGTGAGAGCACTCGCCTCCCACCACTGTGGTCCAGGTTCATACCTGGACCTGACACCATAAGTGAGTTGAGAATGTGTTGGTTCTCCACTCTGCTTTTCTTCGGGTTCTCCGGTTTTCCTCTCTCAGCAAAAGGTCACACATGGACCATATAGAAGCACCCAGAGCCGCCATAGTATGCTTTTGGTTGAATCTTGTTGAGCTGTGCCGTTGCTGTATTCGGCAACGACAATTAGGGAGACACTATCATCATCATTATCATAACCGTTAAGTTTAGACAAATTGCCACCCAACCAACCTAAACGCCTGTAAATCGCTCACATTCAGTAGCAATTTTCCACTTTCATTTCTACAGTAAACAACTTCACAATTCATTGGGTTTTTTTCAACTAAACATAGATTTGTTGTTAATTTATTGATAAACAGCATATCTTTACGTGCATATGCTGATCCAATATGGCTCTTTCTCCCTTGTGAGACAGATGTTCTTTCCTACCAAGGAGATGTGCTGATGTTGTGTTTTTGGTCTCTGCCAAGCATCATGTTACATGTATTTTTCTCTAATTTGCTTATACATAGATTGTGAGATTTTCACACTTTTTTTTTTAAAGAGGACATCCTTTTTGTTATTCAAATATGCCAAGATTAGGGCAAGACATAGTCATTTATTCAACAGCCAGTGAAGCTCAACTTGCCAGAACTGTAACATTTGGTGGTGTCACAGATAATTTAGTTATTACCCAACGTTACACTTGTGCCGCAGTCAATCTTTCCTACCTGGGAGATATGCAGACGTGATTCCCAGGTTTCAGCCAGCCCTTCAGCCTCCTCTCCATCAGAGGCAACACGAAACCGCCTCTTCACAGCTTCCTCTAACTCACGTAACATATGAAGCCTGAGGCCAAGATAATAAGAAAATGTCCTTAAGTTATCCTATCTTTGTAGGATGCACAATCCTGGCATGATAATAACAGAGATATTTCCGGGCTTAAGCATAATTTATATGACGACATTGACAACAAGAGCACTAAACAAAAAAATAACAACAGTATTTTTTGGGTTTTAGCAATGAGTTTACAGCAGAGAAGCAAGTAGTGAGTTGCACAAGTAATAAAATAAAAAAAAGGCAGTGCCCTTTGGTCCTAAAGCTACTGTAACTAGCAATTTTCGTCAAGGCAAAAGGATTTGCTCTTGGGTTTTTTAAGATTTTCAATCAAATGCTCACTTATGCAGTGACATTATTTAGCAGCTTATTGGAACTTGTTTGAGAATAAGGCTTGAGGTACAGAACATGGATCTCATTCAGCTGCATTTCCGGACATAATATAATGATCATTTGTATGACTGCTTGATCACATCACCATCGAAAAATCTTGGACAGGGTCAAACTTGAAATATTGCTCCTCCCCAAAACACCCATAATGCTAGGGCAATTCTATTACCGTTGAGTTTCTGTCAAAAATATTATAATTCCTCCTATCATTGAAACAACAAAGAAAGAGACGAAAACTACGAACATATGAGGAAACTTTTATGTGTACCTCACAATATGTTCATAACCCCGTTGATAAGAGCCAGATTCCATGCTTGCAGCAGACAAGAAGCCCATCTGTTGGCTTCGGACTATTCTCAGTTGACGCCCAAATTCTTTTTCGTTCTGAAAATGGAAAGGATCACGTTTGCTACCATTGGTATCAAGTATGGCCGTGGAATACAGTTTCAATGATGAAATGGTATATGAAATGAATCATATATGAACTGTGGATATGAAATCAAGTGAAGCTATGATCTTCGCAGTTATGAGCGCAATTTTTGCAATTGCGTAGAGAAGCCTGAAAAATTCAGGACTGCAACGGGGTTTGAACCTGTGACCTCGCGATTCCGGTGCGACGTCAGTGGCTTCATAGCTCAGTTGGTTGGAGCATCGCACCAGAATCGCGAGGTCACGGGTTCAAACCCCGTTGAAGTCCTGAATTTTTCAGGCTTCTCTACGCAATAGCAAAAATTGCGCTCATAACTGCGAAGATCATAGCTTCACTTGGAATACAGTTTGCGCCATGAAAAGTAATGAGGAGGCTGTCGCAATGCCAACCCCATAAAACAACATATCTAAAGAGGAAAACCATCACACTACATAAACATGATTCGTGTTAGCAGTTTTTGTGTTTTGTCCTCTGCAAAATAACAGCAACATTCATGATTACAAGAATTTTAGACTTCCTCTTCTTTCCTTCAAAATAGACTTCAGTACTTAGCATATGTTGCAAAACATGAACAAAATGGAAGAGTCACTCTCTCAAGTTATGATGGTGGATTCAATGTATCCATGCCTTTTTCCCCTTCCTTAAAGACTTACATGTACAAATAAGGCCCTGCCATATGCTCTGTCCTTATAACAAGTTTGCAACGGGACAGTCCCAGATTTGTAGGCTTGTCATTTTTGGAAACAATGTTCGCCTCAAGTTTTAAAAGAGAATCTAAAAAAAAAAATATTCACACCTTCTCTTTTGCAGCTAACAAGATTCTCCCTAAGCCGATGTCCCAGTGTTCAACACCTCTTTCCTGGTGGATTGAAAAGTTAAGTCACAATCAAACAAAACAGCATGTTTCTGTGTTCAATACATGGAACTTTTATTGTTCCAACACCTTCCCAAGGTTGTCTTAGCCACAGTAATACTGTCATGCACATTTTCTCTAAATTATTACTGCCATAGCTCAAAAAGGCAATGATCACTCCACTGGGGCAGGAGGAGACTCGGGTGTGACAAGGCTGGCGCTATGGGGATCACACAGGGTAGCAAAATCCTCGGGAATCAGAGCTGGATTGATGTTCTGAGGGATTTCGCTGATGGGGGCTCGAATGTGCTTCTCGTCAGCATACTTAGCGTTGAGGGTTGAACATGGTCTCTGTTTGGTCTGGAACACGATAACACTCAGATAGCCTAATGCAATATGAAGTAGAGCACAGCTGAGACCTGGTGAATCTCCGCACGTTGCACCTTAGGGTGTTGATGGAGACAATGAGGTACCGATTACAAGCATCAGTCTTGAAGCCATCAGAGGTAATGTAAGCCAGATCACTAATCTGTAAAGATGCAGGAGGGCGAAGACAGCAGCATGCGGCTTTGGAACTCTCACTTCCTGGGTGTTTATAGAGGCATAAGGAGTGCTGTTCTAGACGAAGTTAAAGGTCGTACAAAGGGATCCGATTTAGTAAATTGGTCACATTGAAGCCACCTCTCATGGGCAGACAGTCCTCTGTTACAAATGTGGGTGTTGAGGTTGGCTGTCACTACAGCTAAGGAAATGGAAGTGACTGGACCACCCTCTGGACTAATACGGAGAGGTTCAGCAACACATTTCTCTACTACGAGATTCTTGTTTGGGTTTTGAA
This sequence comes from Montipora capricornis, assembly GCF_036669925.1. Taxonomy (NCBI): domain Eukaryota; kingdom Metazoa; phylum Cnidaria; class Anthozoa; order Scleractinia; family Acroporidae; genus Montipora; species Montipora capricornis. Next base: position 6,598,462 of record NC_090896.1, read on the forward strand.
CACGAACGACTTCCACAGTCAAGCTAACTGTTGGAGGGTTTCGTTGTTGTGCAGAGGCAAAGCCCGGGGCAGGGTCTACTTTTATGAGTGACAGAGTGCCAGTTGGCGGGCGTTGCTCAAGGCACAATTGGAGGAAACCCCGATGTTTGTCATTCAGTAAGCAAGAAGTGGTGAGGGAAGTGGAAGTCTCACCGATGATGAGTACCAGCTGGCAGTAGTGTTTTATAACGTCCGCAGCGAAGGAAATACCAAAGGCTTCCAGTGGATCAGAAGTAGATTGCTCAACAAGGCATGATGAAACTTTCTTAAGAGGGGAGCAGACGTGGAAACATTGAGAGCATCAATCCATAGCGTTGTCAAGATCTAAAGGAAAGAAATAACGCAGGGAAACCAGTTTCATTTGGTGGCAAGATGGATGACCCAGTTTTACATGCAAGGCAGAGAGGAAGCCATTTACGATAGTGCTGGGGATGACTATACATTAGAGAGGCATAGCAAAAGGCTCCTTGTGTCCCACAACAAGGAGACCATGAGGAAATGGAAACAATGTTCAGCTAAGGCTTGACGTCTTTGATGTTATTCAGCTTCTTAGATAGCGGGGTGCCTTGTTTGAGGTTGGAATGAACACCCTTAAGTCTAGACAGTCCAGTTGTGCTGGAAGCCAGGCAAAGCGTCTCGTAAAAGGAAGGGATGTTTTCCCTGATAACAAGTCATAGACAGACATGGGAGAAACAGCTAGCTCCTCTGCAAAGCAGGTTTGGCAGTGAGGGTCCTCACAGGGTGGTGTATTACGGCTAGAAAAGTCAGATGTAAGGTTTGAGGAGTGGGCCAGGAGAAGAAGCGAGACTTGTGTTACAAGGATTGGAATTATCTGGAAAGTTCGTGAAGGTCAATGTCACGCAATGTGTTGTTTCACGAATTTTCTAGAACTGTGACTGACTCAAAATAGTCTGTGACTTGGAAGTTTGAAAATAGACTTTATTGTAATAGCAGTAAATAGTTACTTTTGGAAACTTCTAGACTATCTTCGGATACTTATATAAGCGGCTTTCTAGTCAGGTTGTTGTTGTTGTTGTTGTGATTTGGGACTTCGTTCCCTGTTTGTGATTTCCAAGTGATATTTTGTGACGAGTGATTCTGACATTCTGCTGTCAAGTTTGCAATTGGTTTCCATGGAGTGCGATACTGTGAAAGAATTCTTCAAGAGATTTAGTCAAAGAGAAGGGCAGTACTTTGCCTGTGGTCAGATAAGCATAGAGAAGTATTGACTTAATTGTACTGAGATTGTACTATGAGTAGTCGCTAGCTCGAGTTAAGTTGTCTCCTGTTGTTTACAGTTATAAAAATTGCGTTTCATGGAAATAGCGAGGTTATTATCTTTCTGTTGGTAATTGGTTACCGTAACACTTGACAATTACCGGCAGAATAAGAAGAGGAGATCTCCCAAGACGCGACACATAAGTTCTTTGAGGGCTGTTTCAGATCCAGAGATTTCCATGGCACAATGCATGTAGACCAGACCACCCTTGAAGAGGGTGACTACGCCACAGTATTTCATGGACATTTTGGCAAGGAGGATCTGGAAGAAAACTTGGGACAAATCAATGACGATGATGTATTTCCAGCCAGCGATTTTGAGGAGGGGGGAGTCTAAATCTGGTTGAAGCAAGGGCTGTGGTTTGCTATAATGGCCTAAGTCAGTAAAAGCTGTAACCAAGCGGAAGCCACCATCCTTCTTCACCAGAACGGATAGGTTTAAGTACTTAAACACTACCTTTACATTTTCTGGACGAATAAACACTCCTTGTGCCTCTAGCTCGCCAAATTTGGTTTGGAGTAGATCCAGTTGGTCATGGGAATACTGCGGGACGCACCCTTTGCATTGGGGGAGTTCGACAGGTCCACGTTTACAACTCCTTTAATATGACTGGCAGCTCCATTGTAACCAACAATATTCTGATCCAAAACGGTTTGGATCTCCTTCAGGAGAGGTGAATGCAGCTTCCTTAGTGGGAGACATTAAACTGTCTGAATCCACCAGAAAAGACTCAGTAGCAGAAAGAGGAGAAGTTGTTAACCTTGGTGAGTTGGTGACATGGGTTGAAGAAGAGACTCTGGGTGGTTCAGGTACAGCTAGGCATGATTGATAAAAACGGTCGTTCTTTTGGATGAGTAGAAGTTCCTCAGTGTTGTTTAGGAGTCTTAACTTACCACTGCCGGCTTGGACGATGTGAGTTTGAGGCCAGGTGTTAGTTGGTTTGTGGTGACTGGAAGAGAAAGAATCCGTCTGGGGCTTGATAACAAGTGTGGAGTCTTTACTGAGGTCTGCAAGCGCATCAACTTGCACGGCCAAATGGTGGTGTTCATATTTGGCGCACAGAGGAGATGACAGGCTCTCAATGGCATGGTGGACTTGGTGGTGGCTTGGGAACAGTCATAGGGTGCTACATCACTGATGGCAATGATGACCTCACGTTTGGCAGGATGGACTGAAATGTCGTTGTAGGACATAAAGGGAGTTCTGGCTAGAATATTAACATCCAGAACTTCATCCACCAGGGCTTCAAGAGTAAGAGATCTGGCATGACGTATCAAAGGCGAGTCTCACCCACCACAGCTAACGGTGCATGCCTATCAGCCTGCAAAGCAGTTTGGGTGCTTTTGGTAATCTTAGCTCATATTTGTTTAGCTAGAGAAGCCCTCATCATGTAAGTCTCTGCCCTGGTATTGTGAGACGCAGGGAATGGTGACGGCAAAAAGCGCGAAGGAATGGAGATGGAGACAGGAGGAGGCGTAAACCTGTGGCTCAGAGTGGTATGACCCGTCTGCCTGGTCAAGGATGTACTCATAATCGTAAATGACCTTGTCCGGTTAAAGACCAGCTACTTGGCGGATATTAGAGATGAAGAGACGGTCAGACTCGAGCAGGAACTTGCAGTAGCTAAGGAAATAAGAACGAAAATCAGGGCGACTAGCTTTCTGGTAGGGAGAGAAAGACTTGAAGGTGCGTGGCGTAGGAGGTGGTTTACGTCAAGCAGAGACAAATGAGCAGGGGTTTGTAGGATGGGCAGAGCATAAGAAATGGTTTGGAGTTTGTCAAGAAATTAATCAAAAGCTTGAGAAATCTCAGGTTTCACGGAAGCCAGACTTCTAGTTCGTAGCTCAGTTTCATATCGCTGCTTAACGACCCTTTGAAATAAATTCTTGGGGCGTTGTTCAGGCTTCAATGAAATATATGCAAGGTCCAAGAAATTGGAACCAGTGTATTGCAAACCATCATTTTGTCGGATTGCTTGCTAAACGCCATTAATAGACAAAAAGGTCTTTACGATGGAGTTCCTAGATTAATTGGGGCATAATTCGCGATTTGTCCAAGAATCATTTCCAAGTGTGCTAACTTTTCAGGGGCAGTTATTTTCCTTGAAGTTGCAACTGATTTGGAATCGTTGGTCAAGCCGCAAAGGGGTGAAGCGTGTGTTTTGTTTTCACAGGACGATAATTGGCAAAATTTTGGTTGAGGGATAGAATGTACCTCAAGTTGTTCTCCCAGGCTTCGATTGATGTGATAGTTACATTCAAAGAAAGCGACCATTGCTTCGGAGCTGTGTCAAGTCACGACTTTGGTTCAAATCATACGGATAGACTGTTAGAAATAAAGAACACTTTGGCATCCCTGTCTTTGTACGTTCTTTGAGCCCGTTGTGCTGCCACCACACCAACAAGTTGTGCGGAATCTCTGAATGGCCGGATTGAAACAAGTTTATTAACTGAAGACACATAAGAAAAGAAAAAGCAACAACACTGCACAAGAGTTATATAAGTGCCGGCTAATTACATACGCATGTACAAGGAATAGCATAACAATGCGGCATGTAAGCTATGTGAGCTGGTGGTGTAATCACCGTTACAATATAACAAGAATGCACGAGTTACGGCATAGGCTAAAACTTCGCCAACTCCTTCATAACAAATGTCCATTCTTTCTGTTTAATCGGATCTGTTATAGCCGTTTGTGCCTACCACTTTAAGATAACTTTCAAGAGAGTCCCACTGGCCCAGTCTCCAGGAAGCTTCCACACGGTATGCATTCAAGGACTTCTCCCACTCTGGCCTTTGTTGTAAAACAAAAAAAAAAACAAAAAAAACAAAATGACGATTGACCACAAAAAAAGTGACCTGTAGGAAAACTTAGTTTTGGATACCACTGAATATCCATTTATTGAACCCTGAACTAAGCTCACAATTATGTTACATGAGCCAGAAAAATACACATTTTTTTTACAAAAGCAGTTTTAGTTTACTCTGGTGAATACCAAAAGATGTTGCTTGCAAAATGTCTCCATTGCCAACTCAACTCACCTTCTCGTAACAACACCGTTCACATGGGTAAGAGCTGTTCTCACTTGACCAAGGTCAATGAGGCACTGCAACAAACCCTGTTGGTTCAAAAAGAGAATGTTCTACTGTACGAAAGTAATACACACCTCTTAAACCGCCGATTGTACTTTATAAAACAATTGAAAACAAGCAAATAAAAAAGATATATGCGAGCAACTTAGATGACGAGGAAGACACTGCTCGTCATAAGCTGGCGTAAATTATTCCTGCAATAATATGCAGAGCCAACAAAGAAATTATACTTCTGTTGTCCTTTTGCCCTAGATCACCGGCTTTCCCGAGCGAACATTACACCACCTACTGTACCACCAATAGTTGAATTTCATAATACTCCTGACTTAAAACAGTGACGTGAGTGGCAATTTACCAGTATATCACATGAACCACTCAACACTTTGAGGATTTCAATTCAATTCAATTCAATTTATTTGTTTATGAGCATTACAATATCATCATAGTCCTAGGCGACCCGCAATTAGAGAAGCTATTCTGGGCGGGCCACCTTTCTTTCAAATGAAAGATCTGTGATTTGAAACCCAATTCTCACACAAATGTTGTGTTGGATTGCCAACTGCCGACAGGTAAGCTCATTTGGTTGAGCTGAGGAGGAAGTGGCGCCTTGATGATGACATCTGCGAACGGTTAGACTCTCTAGTCTTCTCGGATAGGGATAATGAACTAAAGACCCTGTCTTACAACCCCTCAATGTTCGCAATACTGTGGGATGTTAAAGAAATAGCACACTATTTGCAAAGAGTAGGGGATGGAGTTCCCAGTGTTGTGGTCTCTCCTTGGCGATAGCATTATTTACTTCATTCGTTCATGGGCTGAGTGGGATTGCTTACAGACTGAGAGCCACTGTTTGAAGTGCCTATACATGCTCAATAACAATGACAGATGTAAGTGCATTTGATGCACTTAGAAAAAGCACCATATCAATACGATAATCCAACTTAGGGAAAAGTGTTGCGCCATTCTCAGAAGGCGGATTTTATCCTAAAACGGCTTCATACTCTAATGGAAAACGTACGACCATAATACAAAATTAATCATGTTTCACCTTGCGATGGCCAATTTCATCTGGTTCTTCTTGAATTTCTTTTTCATAACGAGCTGATGCATCACAAAGTTTTCCTACAAACATGCAAGGTTACACAGTCATTGCTTGTTAAATGTAAATCTGCAGACACCTCACACAATACAGTGTCCACAGCACCTTAACACATCATTTAAATGATTCCTTACGAGACTTCAATTCTTTCTTAATGGAAATAAATGTGTTATCCAAATTATAATCACTGAAGAAGTTTCTGAAAGATACCATGCAAGATCATGGAGGAATATCTTGAACATGTGTCTTGCCACCACGCAGGCAAGATAAGGAAAATTCTGACATGTCAATTTCTCCTGATAGATTCACTGGCACTCAATTGGAGCCAGTGATACAAATCGATTCTCAGCACCTAACCTGGTGACTTCAGAGTAGAGTAAGGTGCAAGATCAGAGGGATGTTACACCAAAATTTTAAGACTAATGTTACAAGGATGGATTAGGCCATGGAGAGCATAAAGGTGATGTTTATTAGTAGTCCGGAAAGCCACAATACTATTGCCTCTGAAGAATGCAGTATGTTGACCGATCAGCTCAAGGAGTCAATACACACTCAACTGGTAACACATTTATCATTTGATTGTCGAAGCATCAATCATCAACAACAATTCTTCTCAGGACAACACAATCTGAATGAGCAATTATTGTTGCTGTTTTCATGATTGTATTCCTCTCTGTTTGCAATGATTTACACAGTGACCAGAATTAGAAGCAGCAGCATTATACACCTTAAGTGACTTTAGTATAAGCATAAGCATAAACTCTTTAAGATAAGCTGAATGAATCAGCTTTTTTTGGTGTCAGCAGAAAAATTTAAGGTACACGTAATGGTTTCCAATCCCACTCAGTCATCTCAGCTGTTCCAAAAGGTCATTGCCCTTGCATCTGTATTTCTGAATTGAACGTCTGCCTCATGTGTGACAGCCCAGTCAAAATGTGCCGGCAGCCAGCTATTTGGCCGCCTACAACACAATATCTGCCGCTTACTTCGAATTCACATTTTTCAGACTTGTATTCAGGATGAGGTTGTTTTGAGGTTTTTGAAAATCGAAAGTCTTGTGTGACTCTTCATTATAATTAATGTTACCTTAATGCCATCTAATAGGGCCTCAGTTTACCCTAAAATGCACCAGATGCAACCATTTGAAGCCAATATTTTCAAAATTTCCCAGGGGAGCATGCCCCCGGACCCGCCTAGCATGCAAGGCGCTCCCGGCCCTTGTAACAGACTCCAAAGGCCTCTCCTGCCTATTACTATAGCCAGCTTGCCTACTACTTGAAAACAATTTGACTGGGCTGGTGTGAGCATCAACATTCTTAAATTAGCTTTCAAGTTCTTAACACTACTCTTATCTCTGTCTCACCTGAGCTTTTGTGATCCAGGATCTGTTCATGTAATGTCGGCTGGTGTTTTCTACTAGCAGCCACTCCTGCAACTCCATCAGGTTCATCTAATGCAATGTACAACTTCTGCATGAACGCCAGATGCTGTTGAACATCTTGCTTTTGACTTGAGATAAAGGCCTCAAAGTGCATCAGAGCACGTGCATATGCCTTGCAATTAAAAGAGGCATAGGCCAAGACATCCTGCACCAAGATAATAGCACGCACAGAAAAGAAGTTTCATACGTTGGTTGGTATCACAACAGAGCTGTAGAGGCCATGGATCTATTTTCGAGTTTGTCAAAAACGGCTTGGCAAGACAAAACTAATTTTTCCAAAGAGGGAAGCAAAGCTGTTTATGACCTCAAATCAAGAAAGGCGCAATGCCTTTTGAGCGAATTTCCGTGGTTCGCATGACTATCTAATGATCACTTTACTTAAAATGTACATCGAGTATACTTGCTCCAAGATAAGTAAAAACATAAACATCATGATAAAAGTAAAGAAATTCCTTTATAAGTAATTAATTAATTAATATGTAGCACTCTTTCATATATCCTTATCTAACGTATGGTTCCATTCTGTGGGGTACCAATTATTATACAAAAATTTGGTTTTATCAACGGAGTTGATAATGTAAATTGGCCACCGTACAGAGATTCTAAAAGCTGACGTTTCGACCGTTAGCCCTTCGTCAGAGCGAATCGAGGGATTATGGGTTACGTGTAGTTTTTATAGTAGAGTAGGAGCTACGCTATTGGTGGTAACATGGCAACGTGAAAAATAGGAATATATTAGTTAAATGAAAAGCGTTCGTTAATACCGTGAGGATTAAGGGTGCCGATTTGAAAGATGAATTTTTGTTCCAGATTCTTGTGGCTTTCCGTCGTACCTAGATGTAGGGAAAGGCCGCAGATAGCCATGTGTTTTTTGGAGTGGTTAGGCAGATTAAAATGGCGAGCGACTGGCTTGGATGCATCCTTGTCATTCTTCTCAACATCGCGAAGGTGTTCGCGGAATCGGTCACCTAGTCGTCTACCTGTCTCACCAATGTATAATTTATTGCATAACGTGCAGGTTATGCAATAAATGACATTTGCGGAGGTACATGTGAAACGATCGGTGATCTTAACAGATCGCTTAGGTCCCGATATCTTGCTAGTGTTAACAATAAAAAGACAAGTTTTGCATCGTGAGCGCGCGCATTTGAAAGTGCCGGGTTGCTCGTTAGTTTTGAGCGCGCTTCTAACTAAAAAGTTGCCTACGTTTTTGTCGCGTAGGCAACTTTTCAGTTAGAAGCGCGCTAAAACTTAACGAGCAACCCGGCACTTTCAAATGCGCGCGCTCACGATGCAAAACTTGTCTTTTCATTGTTAACACTAGCAAGATATCGGGACCTAAGCGATCTGTTAAGATCACCGATCGTTTCACATGTACCTCCGCAAATGTCATTTATTGCATAACCTGCACGTTATGCAATAAATTATACATTGGTGAGACAGGTAGACGACTAGGTGACCGATTCCGCGAACACCTTCGCGATGTTGAGAAGAATGACAAGGATGCATCCAAGCCAGTCGCTCGCCATTTTAATCTGCCTAACCACTCCAAAAAACACATGGCTATCTGCGGCCTTTCCCTACATCTAGGTACGACGGAAAGCGGCAAGAATCTGGAACAAAAATTCATCTTCCAAATCGGCACCCTTAATCGTCACGGTATTAACGAACGCTTTTCATTTAACTAATATATTCCTATTTTTCACGTTGCCATGTTACCACCAATAGCGTAGCTCCTACTCTACTATAAAAACTACACGTAACCCATAATCCCTCGATTCGCTCTGACGAAGGGCTAACGCTCGAAACGTCAGCTTTTAGAATCTCTGTACGGTGGCCAATTTACATTATCAACTCCGTTGATAAAACCAAATTTTTGTATACTACTTCCCCACCGACGCAGCACCACAGTTTCTTTAGAAACTACCCCTTCTACCAATTATTATAGGCCTATTTATGATGTAGTTAAGAACAGGGAGAGGATAATTAATTAGGGTACTTAATGATGTACCTATTATGGTTAATATTACCCCGCACTGTTATCAATTAAAGCATTTTGAAATTTCCAGACATTCTTAAACTTATATCTGTTTCCTTTTCTTTGATGTCTTCTGTGGTTCCAAACTCTCTAATATTACTATCTCTTTTACATATATCTGAACACCATAGTTATACCACTCGTCATATCTCTTCAGGACAACTCTATCTTGCCTCTTAAAGACCTAGCATTAAAAAAAATTCTCCCAGTACGATTGGACGATACTTTTGGAACGGTCTTTCCCGTTTTATTTACTCTTGGCCTACAAAAAAACTATTTAAGGATACTCTTTTCGAACATTACTTATCTCAATAGTAAATGCTAGATTAATTTAGTCGCTTTTTGAACTTTATATCTACTTGAACATATTTCTTTCGTATACATATGGATATGTGTTTAGACTCATATTTTATTTGCTTCGTATGTCTATTTGTGTTAGCATTTGTTCTCTGTAAACACTTATTTAAGAATTCTTTATATTTTTCTAACTATTAGGGCAAAGTACTAGTTCACTATTTTTGCCCTTTTCTCCCTAATTCTCATTTGTATATTTGTTTATTTTGTGGAGAATAAAATAAATAAAATAATAAATCTGTACCACCCAGTGGCTGCAACATGGAGTCAACTGAGCATACAACAAACTCCGCATTCAAAGACATGGAAAGATCGTCAAAAGCGAGGGCATGGATTAATATTGAGTAATTTCTAAACGTTTGCAAAACGCAACTCTTTACCTGGGGAATTTTTTCCAGGAATGTTTCCACTGCCTTATATTGATCAAGACTTCCTGTTTGGAAAAAAAGGCAGAGTCAACAATGAAAAAAAAACCGACAAAGGAGAATAGGATCTATTGGGATCAATATTATTTTCAGCTGATTTGATCGACAAACATTCTCAGCCAGTTTAAAATGGTAAGAAAAAGGGATTCAGTTCTTACGGTGTGCGTCCTCTTAGCTGAAGTCATCCCTCAATGACCCTCAATATGTAAGAGTGAGATGCCTTTCCCAAGAAGTTGATGCGTTTTCATTCTAGCCCTCAAAGTTTGCAAATATCCCAGAGAAATCTCTCTTACGATATTGACCTCATTAAGACAAGGAGAATCAATGTTGTTGTATATGTGACATGCCTCTGAGCCCTGTGCTTAGCCAATGCTTCAAACTATGAAACTATGAACATCTCTGTTTTCAAAACAAAAAGCCTGCTACAGAGCAAAAAATGTGCAAGAAGATATGTATCTACATGTATCTATGTAATGCCAGGCAGTTAAGGAGTCCATGGGTTAACATTCACAACATCCACTCCTCTTGGTTGGCGAAAAACCACGAATAATATGGTGTCAAACCTATAGAAGCTGTGCATAACTGAACCAATTGACCCTAAACGATAATGAATAAAGTTAAAACTTTCACCTGTCACAGACAAACCACTGCGGTTCCTTGAAGAGAGCAGCTGGGTTTTCACTGCTAGACTATGTGCCCTTGCTCTTGTCCAACGATTCAAATAATCCAGCGCAGAAAACACAGTCTGTGCACTCATTTGGCGAAAATCTAAAAGAAATAACTCAATAAGTACTGATGTGAATGACAGTTTAAGTGTATCCTTTGTGCTGTGTAACTTGTAAAACTTACATCATTTCCGATTTCACTCCGCTTGAATGCTTGTTTGTTTTCACACGTGCAGTTCTTGCAATCAATCGAACCACTTAGCAGTGTTAACAATCAAGAACCGTAGATAATGCTATTTTGAGACAAGAAAGATCTAAAGGACGTATTTTGTAACTTCAATTGGAGAAAAAAGTATGTTTTCCTTTCTTATGATTGTAGTTTCGAGATCAGCACTTTTGTTCGTCATTTAAGTAACTTGGAACATCAAGTTGAGAAATGCATAGACAATCGATTTCACATTTGCCACGTGTGCTCGAGTTATAATACCCATTTGAAGGCATTGAGATTTCAGGTAAGTTAAATACATTGGGATTGATGCTCGGAATATCTGTTCAATGCATAAGACGTTTTTGTGATGACGATGTTGATTTGCATTATTAGCAGTTTGATGGAAACCTGATATCAACAGTTGTTTTGGAGACAACAAGAAAAATTGTAATTGCAGCAAGTCAAAGGTTATCAGGAAAACTAACAAATGATCATGATGCGAGGAGAGAGGTGCATCAGAAATTTGAGGCAATAGAGCGTGACCTCAAAAACAAGCATTGAATCCTCTCATCAACCCACTGAGACAAGTCCCCAGGAGAACAGTGTTCCTCTTGTAAGTGGTGCCCTGCAGTATTGCCCCTTCAAACGCCACTGAACCCCTTTCCACCTGCATTTAACTCAAGCTCAGTACCTAGACCTGAACCGTGTAGCCCCTTCGATCCTTGGCAACCTGTAAATGGTACAACAAATGAGGAAAACTCTCACAATATCCAAGGAGTGATGGCCCCACCCAAAGTGCGACTAGTGAGGATCCACGCAATTGACTAGCTAACAACCTATCTCAGTGACGTCTCCAAGACTCTCTACCTCTTCCAGAACAAGATATGTTTCACGGCAACCTGCTTCATGATCCCACTTGGTTGAAGGTTTTAGAAACTACAATAGAGGGTCAGACAGAAAAGGTTTCCCAACGACTATAAAACCTTGGGAAGAACACAGCTGGAGAACCAAACTGAATAAGCTTACTGACAGGCAAAGAATATCCTAGCAGATTTATTTGGCAATCCTTTCCTCGTAGCAGATGCCTACAGAAAGAAGATAAAATAAATTTTGGCCAAATTAAAACAATCCCCTTGATGGCACAGGCCTTCAAAAGTTCATAGATTCCCTGACTCATTGCAAAATGGCTACCAAAGAGATAAATACCTGAAGGTATTAGATGACTTGGACAAAAAACCAAAATGTGGTTATATAGTTCCTAGCTACATGATTGACCGTTAGAGTCCTGAGGTACACAACAAGAACTGCAAAGAGGAAAATCACGGTAAAAGAATGCTATTAAGAGAGGAAAAACCTATCCTCCTTTAAAGTCTTCCGTGAGTTCATTGCAAGGGAAGAGAGAATTGCCTGTAAACCCGTGGTGATGGCAAGTTCCCGAAGAGGAAAAGGGAATAGAGAAGTTTTAACAAAAAGGGAAGATCCTATAATATAAGAAAGTACACCAATAAGGCCAGGCCCTTTGCCACGGGCTGCGGAGAAGTGAAGGAAACTGTCATTGTGTAGGAATGCCCATGATCTTGAAAAGTATGAACAGTTCTCAAAGATGTCTTTGACAGAACAAGGAGTTCGCAAAATTGAAGGCACTTTGTCTGGTTGTCGAAGATGGGATCAAGTGAAGGACTGTAGAAGAAGGAACGTATGCAAGACTTGCAATATCTTTCATCCAAAATGCCTGTACAGCAACGTTACCAAGATAGAACATCAAAGGGAGCCAAAGGACACCCGAGAAGCTAAAAAGGGGGACAAGCAGAAGCCACCTCACCCTGCATGGAAGTCTTTTGATACCAACAACCTCACTGGGATACTGTACTGCTTTCGCCAAAAGAAATTTGCATTGATAGGCAACATTCAGGGAATGTTTCACAAAGTGAAGATTAACCCAAAGTTCTGTAATTTCCTAAGATTCCTGTGGTGGGAAAATGAAGAGTTCAAAGGGGAGCCAACAGAATCCCGCATAACTGTTCAACTTTTTGGCGCCACCTCATCAACTGGCTGAGCAAACGTCACTCTTAAAGCAACTACAGACCACTATGAATCACAGTGTGCCAAGGAAACAGCAGAATTTATAAGAGAGAATTTCTATGTTGAAAATGGACTAATGTTGGTACCATCAGAAGAGCAAGCAAAATGAGACTCTAACATGTTGCGTCACCAGGGTGGTTTCCGCATTCACCAGTTTATTTCAAATAGCAAAGACATTGTTAACTCTGTCCCTCTGAAGGATCAAGCAAAGGACAAAAGAGATTCTCTACTTGTCAACCAAGATCTTGTCATCCTATCTCAGCAACGTCTGCAAGGCTCTTTACCTCTTCCAGAACCAGTAACAACAACATTCTGTGCTGGACTTCATCAGTTTCCTGCATTGTAAGGTTGGACAAAGAGAAAAAAGCGTCACGGCATCGTTTTCACATGACTAGATTCAAGAGTAGTCCACTTGGAAGTATCCAACAGTTTATAAACAAACTCCTTCCTGCTTCAGAGGATGATGTGCTGTACCCAGTGTGCCCGCTGAGATCAGATCAACATACAAATTTCAACGGAGCAAGAAATGAGTTACAACAAGCCATCACAGCACAACTGCACGAGAAGATTCGACAAGAGTTAACGAAGAACAATTGTAACTGAATAAAGTTCAAGTTGAACGTCCCACATGCTAATCACATGTGTGGCGCCTGGAAGTGACAGATTCACACAGTGCAGAATGTGGCAGCATCTCCTCTTTCAAAGCATGGATCTCAACTTGACAATGAGAAGCTTAGAACGTTTATGGTGGAAGCTGAAGGCATAGGTAATTGCCGGCTGTTGACTTCTGATACGCTGAATTCACCTGACATACCTCAAATACTGACACCCATCAGTCTCCTCACCATGAAGTCCACAATCATTTAACCCCCTCCCGGTGACTTCTAACGAGAGATTTGTGCTCAAAGGTGGCACAAAGTCCAGTACCGAGCCAACGAATTCTGGATCAGTGGAAGAAGGAATATTAGCAATCGCTGCAGCCATGAAAAATGGATTTCCTCGATGATGACCGGCGTCCAGGATTATACCATAACGAGTTAGAGTAAGAAAATAATTTAATAATTAATTAATAACAGTTTGTTTATCCATGGTAAACATTCAGAGAGCTCAAGAACTCATTCAACATGAGTCCGTGCATTCCAGATTGAATTGGAATTCGGCAGTGTTGGTTTTTCTGGAGAGGGGAAAACCGGAGAACCTGGAGAAAAACCTCTTGGAGAAAGGAGAGAACCAATAAAACAACCAACACACATATCACACCCAGGCCACATTGGTGAGAGGTGAGTGCTCTCATGGGTGCGCCACCCATGCGCTATGACAAGAAGACGTCTGCCCTTTGCTTTATGCTGTTAGCAGCAAACACAAATCCAAAATTACACTTGGACACATAAGGGTCTATAGTACTCTTCACTAGAATTGTCTTTTACAAAAAGAAAAAAAAACCCGAAAGACAAACGTGGAACAAAAGCTGAAACACCGCAAAAGCTAAAATGAATTTCACAAGAGCTCCTTACCAGATGATGGAACAGGGATGTCTTCATTTCTTTGGATGTGTGTAAGAACGGCCATAATTTCTACATATGCCTGCAAAGGACGAGGTGCTTTAGTGTAATTCTTTAAAAGGGCAAACAACTCAAAGGCAGGAATAACGCACAAAGTTTTACTACTCTTGAGATCAAACACGTTGAAATTTTCCAAAGATTTGAAACTACATGTAATCCTAATGGAAAATGGTTTGTAGTTCCTGACAAGAGAGTAGCCCAAATTAGCTAGTTATCAAAGATTCAAGGAGGCTCATGGACCGATTTAACTTTAAAGGAATATCAAGGAACAAGTGACTGGCAAGTTCGAATACGTGGTCTAGTGGGAATCTAGGTACCAAAATGGACAGCAATAACGTTGATCCATGCTCACCTCTTCTGCATCTTCTTGCGAGCCATCCAGCAGCACATAGAGGAGAACATGGGGCAGCAAGAACAATGCCGTTTTCACGTCATGCTGAAAGCGATAGATTTTGACAAATATCCAGAAATGAAGAGAATTAAACAGACGCCCAATTTTTCTACGTAGTGTCTCATTACCTACAGGCATTTGTTACCTGTTTCCAACAACAAGGAACAGTAAGTGTTGAGTTTGCAGTATTTTTTAGATTACGGAACATGCAAATCTAGCTGTCTATCTTTACTTGAAGGGTACATTTTAAGAGACACTTTGTGACATTATCTGTTCTAGACACAAATGACAGGACACTTCCTGACGCTTATTAAAATTAGCGCATTTCATTGCACATTGATTTAATGTTAAAGTAACGTTAATTATATAAAGCCAGTATTTTCAGTGATGAGAGAGTTATTAAGACCGAACTTGCTTATATGTCAATTCCCAATAACTATTTTATTAACTCACAATTTCTTTTACAATAATAATGATTGCTTTCAGAATAAAAAATGGACACTTGAAACCTTGCAATGCAATGAAGACAAGTGAAGTCACAATTCACTTTCATTGCAATTGTAGTAGTACATGTATGTACATAACACATGGGCCGTCTTTTCTGCGTTGGACTAGTGTGAAGGGTTTCCCTTTCTAACCGATAAATCAAGCAATGGATTTCAGAAAAACAACACTTAAGTTGCACAAAATGGTCTCACCTTAAAAATTTTGCTGCATGCTAGGAACATGTGAGATGGTTTTGTGCTCTTTACCTTTGTGGAAAAAAACGACTTGCTTTATGAAAAAGTCACAAAGCATAAAGCTTTATAATTCTAGGATGTTATTGGCAGGTCATGACAAACGACCTACCTTATTATAGGAAATTCGTGTTCATTTAAGTTGCGCCAATATACCATATTCGTATTCTCAGTATTGGACTGGAACTAGCTTGCAATGGAGGCTAATGTGGGGGAATCTTTTCAGATGCAAATCCTTTTTAATATATTCTCCCGCATTAGCCGCCATTGCAAGCTAGTTCCAGTTCAATACTGAGAATACAAAGATGGTCTATTTCAGTCGCGTAACTTTCCAATACCTTAATTTCATGGTCCTACAATAAGCTATTACTTAGAGGAAATATAAGAGCAGTTGCTCAAATTGTCCAGCTAAGTACGAAGATCACTTCTCAATTTCGACCTCCCGGCATTTTTGACTCTGTATAGTTATTTCTGGAGGTCAATACCTATATTACAAAATATTTATTTGTAAGTGTAATTGTAATATGCTAGGTACAATAAAACATGTTGCTGTTGTTGTTGTCACTATAAACCCGCACTTCACACATACACATCTTTTTTTCACCGAGTCCTTTCACTGGAACACATGAGCCCAAAACATTGACCTGCTTCCAACTGAGTGGTTTCATAGCTCAGTTGGTGGAGTGTGACACCAGCATTGCAGAGGTTGTTGTTTTGAATCCCAGTAAAGCTGCCTGGGCGTTTTGGGGTGTCTAAAAATTGACCAGCCACGTGTGAGGATCATTTCTAAATTTCCGCTTTTCCTATTATGAATATTCTTCCTCACTTTGATTGCCTAATGCAATTCACACTTCACTGTCACTCCAAACCTTAGTGGTCATATATGAAGTCCATGTGCCAACCCATTCATTAAATGATCTTCCTTTTGCACTTTTGTAGATTGGTTTGGGAAGGCGAGACCAGTTGGTTGTGGTCGAACTGAGGTATCTGTCAAGGAAACATACCATGAAAAGCAATCAACTGGTCGCCTTGTCAACAAATAAATGCAAACTAAATACATGTAAACTGCAAGAGTAAAGGGGTGAATTAAAACAATCTTGCCATTACGTTCTCTTGAAAGCAAAAAAGCAAATTAACCATGAAAAATTTATAAAGCCTACTTCGAATATAAATGTGGTCGAAGAAGTTCCTGGATATGTTCTGGAAATTTCTTCCACAGTTGGTAACCAACCCTATGGAACAAAACCACACAGGCAAACTTCTATTAGCGGCCATTAATTTCAGGGATACAGGAAGATGCTCGAAATAAAGTGATCCTAGAAGGAGGGTCAACCTAGTGCCATGGTTTCTGTTTGGATTTTCTGGACGATCTTCTACACGTACATTTATCCATGAACATGTAAACTAAATTCACTTTATAGGTCCCAGCACTGGGATATGACAGAAAAGGCAACAATAAAGTTAGAAAATGCAAGTTGAAGAAATATTTATTTGGGAATAAAACGAAAGAAAGCGTCACGCTTTTCGCTACTCGAGGACTATTACTAATAGTCCTCTAGTAGCGTAGCCAATCAAAATGCAGGATTTGCATTAGTCCACTAGTTGGGTGATACTAATATGTCGATATTATTGTGGCATCCCAAACAACTTAACACTTCTCATACATTTGACAGGTTCCTTCAATGAAAGGTATATCGACTTTGCCAGGGATAAAACAGAAGTACGACAGCCTACCACGAAAATATCAAACACTGAAGCATCCTTCAAAATTGAAATAGTTTCATGTCAATTTATTTTTGACACCCCAACGCCTATTAAGTCCAATGCTTTCAAGGAACGGACGCAATGGGTAAAACCGTTAACAAGTTTTAATTGCTCATACTTACCCATCTTTCTTAGATTCACTGCACTCGTAGGTTAATAATACTTCTTGGATAGCATATGCTGAGCAATCCTAAGGGAAATTTATCGACAGTTATTTAAGGTTTTTGAGGTCAGAGACAACTGGTTACTTTGAACTGGACTCACCTGCGCTCTTGTATCATGTGCAGCGAGAAAAGCTTGAACAAGCAGGTTTATGAGCTCAACAGCAAATTCTGGATCATCACAACCACTCTATATGAAAAAAAAGGTTTCTTTAGTGCAGCTAATAGTATGTGCATGGACTTGGAAAGTGATCACGAAACTTCTGAGGAAGACAACAACAATAATGATGACAATGATACAGAGAACTACGATGAAAACGACAGAGGTCATGATGACGAGAAGGAGGAGGTTGCCAAATAATAGTGATGACTTTGATGAAGGCGATGATGATAATGAAAAACATAAAGAGAATGGCCAGGATTACAATAACAATGACAGCTGTAACAATATTAAAATAGTTCTTGGCAAACAGGCACCTTTTGAGGATTTTGGAGGAACTGCGGAGGGGGGACCTTCACTTCAGTAAAACAATGTGGAATACCAGTCCACTCAAATTGCAGGGACAGTGATATTTGAACAAGGCCACAGCATCAAAGGATCACCCAGATTACATGCATGTGGTGTCTGGTCTACTTTGATAGCATTCATATTTGCACAACTTGTATAACGGAACCCAATAGGCCTGAACTTAAAGCTCGGACTTACCCAGAATACAAATTTTGAGAGAAATATACCACTAAGACTGTATGACCATTTAAACACTCGAAAATTCCATACTTTAATTAATTTTACCAAGGAAGAGCTTTTGCTTTTCGAAAGGCAAAGAAATATATAGCATACCTTGAGCAGATTCTCCTGAAGTTGGCTTAAATTATCATAATTGCTTTCCGCAGACAATGTTGGAGCTATTGCTCATGGTAACAAATCTGATCCAACCAATGGCACAATAAACACATCTGCTAACTATTAGTCGATAGTCGACTGTTGGTTGATTGTCGACCAACACATCACTCACCAACAACCTTTGAAGTTCCCATAACACATCCGTAAAGTGTTGGTGGCATGCCGGTAGCATGTGGTGATAAATTTTCTTACACAATAACTTTCTTGTTGCGTGTCCGCGATGTGTCAACCAATGCATTGGTTGGATCAGATTTGTGACCATAACCAACACATCTGAGTTCTTTCTTGTCTGTTTTGTTCCCAAACCGTTTTCCACGTTTAACAACATCCTTGCCACCACTGTCACTTTACTCGTTTGGTTTTAATTTCAGTCTTGGAAAGTGGCTCAGGCACCGGGGAGGAAAAATCTCAGAACAGAGACAACAGTTTTGAATGTTCAGATTCAAGTGTAGATTGCTCATCAAATCTCAGTGAAAGCATTCATTCTGGGGGGTCCTCTGATGAATTTAATGAATAATTTATTCTCAACATCGGTCTGAAGGAGGCAAAGCCATCTACAGTTCTGTACGAATGATACTGGCAAGGTTCTGTTCAATTACTTTAAAAAGTGTTACATGTACCTCAAACACTGTCTGTTCATCTACAGGATCATGTGTGAGTTTATCAAGCCTACAAAAGTAAGGAAAGATGCACTAAATCCTCCAATACATGATCAAAGAAGATCCCAACAATGGAAACGAAACATCTAAACCGGGCTGCAAAACAAAAAGTTTACCTCTCCTAAAGATGACAGGAGGTCTTTTGAGAGAACATTGTTGAAAGCGAAATTGAAAGAGTTGTGAGGGTGCAAAAGGTATTTTGATGCTTTGGCTTCTAAAGTTAACAAGTGGTTTCCAAAAGCTATTTCTCAATTTCACCCATTGGTCCAACCTTCTTAAGGGACTCTATTTACCCAAGAAAACACAAACATCTTATGAGTTTGCTAATGAAAGGAATTCGTCTTAAACACCAACGAACATTTTTTCGGACATTGTGACATCTGCAATTGACTATTGACTGTAAACGTTTACTCAGCAACCAACAGACTTGCTTGCATGGGCAACCTTATAATGAAACGAAACACTGATGTCACAAAGCTTGAAATAATGGAGTTCTTCATGTAACAAGCTACATATATCTATCTTCTTGAATACGAGCTCAAACAAGTGTGAAAGAATCTGAAAGAACGAAACCTCACTATGAAAAAGTCATTAAATTTCATGGTCTCTGCACGCCCTGTTCTACTCTCTAAGGCCATTTGCAAGGATTTGTTCCAGTTTTTGCAATCATTGCCATAAACGATCTAATTCATTTCATTTTTTCAAGGGAAGGTTGATCACAATCCTTGTTTCATTCCATCTTTTGTTGCAGCCACCATACTAAATTTTAAGAAAAAGTAACATAGTAGGATACAATTGCGTGTGTTCGGATGACAAGGTGTACAAGTTAAACTGACCTGCCAGGATCAACAGCACCCAGCTCACCAAGACATTCAGCAACCAATACCTTCGATTCTGGGTCATTCTTATGACAGCTGGACATCAGCTTGCAACAACAAAAATTGAAGTAATTGTCAAACCACACATTAACTTTGTTGCTGCAAAGCTATTTAAACTGATGTTTCAAAAGGTTGTTGCTCCTTTTAAAAACCTGCCTTCCAGCAGGCTTTAAAAATGTTCCTTTACATAAATAAATTGGAGAAAAAAAAAACCTTCAAGGTCGAATTCTTTATTCAATGTGTATTAACATTGACAACCGCATTGCAAGCATAATTAACTTACTGTACCACCATACCAAAAGTCTTCCCTTGCTTCAAAACGCTAAAATTTGGCAACAACGTTTAATTGAAGATACGAGACAGTGATTACCTTCTTGGCTACTAAGGAAACCATCTCCCGAGACTTTGGGAGGAGAAGTGAACTCAACCAATGAGAGAAACTGATTCTTTTCTGATTTTAGAAGGTATGAACTTTCATGTACTTAAAAGGCAGAAGGAATTCAGCCTCGAACAGGATACAATCTCATGACCGTGCAAATATGTGGAAACTAAAACACTCCTAGAATCATCAATACCGCCACTACATCTGGGAACCGAGTGGCATATCTTTTGTATGTAAAACGAGTGGTCAAAATTAAGCACATGGTTGGAAATGCTGTTATGATTTCCCTGTCTTTACATTGGAAAATTAGTTACACTGCAACACGGTGCATGTGTGATTCCATGCACATCAGGGTGTCCTATAGCCTCTTTGATGAGTTTGTTGGTTCTCTTCTCTGCACCGAGAGGTTTTCTCTGGGTACTCCGGTTTCCCCTCTCCTCAAAAACCAAAACTTGACTTGATTTGTGTTAATTGTTAATTTCAATTTACAGTGTCCCCAATTAGTGCTCCAGCGCTAGAACGACTAGACACTTAAATAAAGTTCCTTTCTTCCTTTCCTTTCTTTCCTTTATCCTCTTCAAATGTGAACGAAGGAAATAGCTTTTTCCTTTCCCCTGAAGTGGCTTGACATGTCTTGATGCAATACATTCCAGTGGCTGACATGGAGCTCCGATGCTGCCCTCTATCTTGTGAAAATGAAGTGTTGTCGTACAATGACTAACATCTAACATCATTAGGCGTGGAAAAAAATGATTGGCTGAACACTTTTTATTCCATAAGCGATGAATGATTAACCAAAATTCTATCGCAACCGATCAAAAGCGAGCCAATTTTCTTTCACCCAATCAGCAACCAAATTATGTTTGTCATCCAATCAGAGGAGGATTCTCGACACCGAATGAGAAGCCAAGCCCAGGTCTATAGACTACGTTTCCTCGAGTGTAGGGCCTTGCCTGGTGGTGCTGGAGCAAAACCAATGGCACCGCAGGATGCGCAATTGGATCGCGCATGTTCCTCGAAGGGTCAGGGGGACGCAGCTCAAAACGACGGGAAGATATTGTCCAAAAAAATCACTATTTCCATTGAGTGTAGGGCCTTCCCCGGGGCGTGCTGTTCACGTTCATGTTCATGCTCATCCTCTTCTTCATCATCATCATCCTCATTATCACCTGTGATGATTTCCTTGTCTTTACAGTTGAAAATTACATTTACTCTGTTACATGGTGCACCTGTGATTTCATGCATGTACTCCAAATACCGTTTGGAATGTTTTTGTTTTAACCCATCTGTCATTTCTGGTTCGATGTCACTCTATAACATCAGGGTTTCCTATAGCTTCCTTGATGATTTCCTTTGTCCTCTTCAAACCTGAAATAGCTTTTTTCTTTCCCCTGAAGTGGTTTGACATGTCTTGATGCAATATGTTCCAGTGACTGACACGGAGCTCCATTGCTGCCCTTCGTCTTGTGAAAATGAAGTCTTGGCATTTAGTGCAATATCTCTATATCATACGATGACTGACATGGAAAGTTGAAATGTTTTTGTTTTAACCCCTTTGTCCCTACTGGTTTGATGTCGCTTTACAACATCAGCCTCTTTGATGAGTTCCTTTATCCTCTTCAAATCTGAACTAAGGAAATAGCTTGTTCCTTTCCCCTGAAGTAGTCTGACATGTCTTGATGTTCAGATTTAAAGAGGATAAAGGAACTCAGCAAAGAGGCTATAGAACACCCTGACGTTATAAAGCAACATTGACCCATAACGAGAAGCCAAGCTCAGGTTTATATAGACACCCATCACTACTCCCGCCGTTTAATATCCTCCATCCATAACATACATGTAGCTGACTGGATAGCTCAGTTGGAAGAGCAAGTGCAGCACACTTGCAAGGTCAAGGGTCTGAAACCTGTTCAGGCCTGAATTTCTTCAGGCCCCTGCAACTGCTGAAGTTGCTTATTAAACTGCGATGGTCTTTCCAAATTTCATTTCATGATTCTTTTTTGAAAGGACCAAGTTCTGAGTTAATATTGGGAACAAGATAACAAAAACAAATTTCAAAAGGTAAGACGGCTCTATCTAGTTTAAACATTAACTTTGTGATGCTGGAATTCTGTTTCAATGCTGAGCCACGATCAATCAGTAGCATTAAAAGAAATTGCAATTAAGATCAATAAAATCATTTTCAGAAGAGCACAGGTTAGTTTTACTGCATGGGAACGCCAAGACCCTTTCGTCTTACCACGCTAATGATCTGTGGGATGATAGGATCAACTGTTTCATTACTGAGGACATAGCCATGAAGTGTAGCCTGAAAACAAAGGACACACTGTCAGTGAATTTTTCGTTTAATCTGTTTTCCCAGTTCAAAATTTGATGATGCATCAAAATTCAAACGGTTAAAATTGAATGGAAACCCATCTATAACTCTACATTTGTATATATTTAACATAAATTCAACTTATTATTTTAAACTCTCCAAAAACGCCTAAGAGAAGACAGTAAGGGCCCTTTTTGAAAGAACAACAACTCGTAAGTAAGTTTTGCCAATTTTCTTTAAACAGTGACTTAAAGGGAATTTTAGTCAATTCTATACTCACCATCCTTTGCTGTTACATTCAATAGCACAAGCATGTAAGATTGTGGTCTTTGAGAACAATAGTGGATCCCTATTTTCAGGTCCTTATGGGCGTGGGAGGCACGGTGGCCTCATGGTTTGTGCGCTCGACTCCGAATCGAGTGGTCCGGGTTCAGGGCCTGGCCGGGAACATTGCGTTGTGTTCTTGGGCAAAACACTTTACTCTCACGGTGCCTCTCTCCACCCAGGTGTATAAATGGGTACCGGCGTAATGCTGGGGGTAACCCTGCGATGGACTAGCATCCCATCCGGGGGGAAGAATAAATACTCCTACTCGCTTAATGCTACTGAAACCGGAGATAAGCGCCGGCCTGATGGGCCTTCTGGCTCGTAAGCAGTGACTTTACTTTTTTTTTTACTTTATGGGCGCAAATGTTACATTCAAGGGCGGGTCTTGCTACATAAAAAGATGGATAGAGCTATCTGTCAGATAAGTCGCTAACTAGGAAATAGCTAGGTGACATCAAAACCAAGTGAGTTATCCACTACATAGTAGTGACATATGCAGAGGAAAGCCCAATCAACCTGAGCCTAAACTATACAATGGGGCCTAGACTATAATGGAAAAACCCATACACTGTTAAGTCCACGTCACCTGGTTATCGTGAAGTAACTGCTTCAATTTTGTCAATGCATGCTTTTGCACATCTGTACTCTCATGAGCCACACCTTTCAGCGATTGTCGCAGTTGGTCTTGCAATCCCATTTTCTTGGAGGCATTTCCACTCGAAGACCTAAGAACGGCACTCACTCTACGAAGCTGTGGAATGTCAGGAAGAAAGTAGATCTCATGAAAGTAATCCTTTGCATAAGCTTTGTTCTCCACAATTAGAAAATGAAAAATCGGAGTAACTCTTGCAGGCAGTTTGTTTAAGTATGGTAGCAGAGTGACAACAATTTGACTCAACATGGGACCAAGGCTTGAAAGTTCAACGTTTCGGACAAAACTATCCCATGCATCACATGAAAGCTCTGGGAAACCCTTGTCCTGAAAACGAAGACACAGTCGAAGGATACCCATAACTTTCACACGGACTGTGGTGATGAATTTCCGGCCCATTACTTGCATCAGCTTGGTCAGACTTTCCAGAGCTAACTGTTTTTCTTCCAAGTCAGTGTTTGTTAGGAGTACTGAGTTGTAGAAGGCAAGGATACCAAGAAGTCTGGATTGCAGAAAGTTTGCCTTTGGACCAAAAGATGATGTTGGTTAAAAATAGCATACAGGGATGCCCTTGACAATAATCTTACTGAGAAAACGTTATGATGGGAAAGGAAAACAGAAATACAATAATTCCAAAAGGCAGGCCTAGGCCTGTTGTCAGTTTCAAATGAAACTTGTGAGTAAGAACAAAATAATGCTAATTTCTTCCAGTTTTAATTGCTGTATGCAAATTTTCTAAGCAGGCAAACCAGTTTGTATTTTAAGGGACTGCTTGAGGTTCTTAGTAACCAAACTACAAACCTGCAGCCCCCACGTTTTGAAATGAAGACATCTTCCCCTGAATATCACACAATTTAACAGGATTTCGCCCAAACAGACGATTAGAGGTTCAGTGATAATCTGAAGAAATTTTGGCTATATAAATTGATATAAGCAGAAACCCATAAGGGTTGAAACGTGTAACACGTTCACATCTTCGGAATATTCAGTGCGAACTGATTGGTTGAATGTTTCAGTGCTAAGTACCATATTTGGAAACCCCTCGCTCTTGTTGTTCCAAATATGGTACTTCGCAAATTGAATATTCAGAAGCTTGTTTCCCAGCACACAAGGGGCTGTTACACATTTCAACCCTTATAGGTTCTGATATAAGTTAATACAGTAGTTGCAACTGGCTAATACATGTACTTCACCATATCGTACCAAATGTTGAGTGGTTTGCAGATCCTTTGGCCCAGTGTATGTGTCATCCTTGGATGCCAACATGGCTAACCCGCTAAACACTTTGTTATAGCTGACACTGAGATATAATAAGAGCTGATTGTATACACTCTGTCCTTCTGCTCGTAACAGACTTCCCAGTTCCACATCTGTCTCTTTCTGAAATATAGATGATGAAAAAGTCAAGTGTACTATTGGCTATGGGCGTATTTATACCATGGCCTTCACAGGTAGAATACGCTATTCTGTGGTTTTCATTGAGGGAGGGAAATGGGGTGCAGGGATGCGTAGTGGAGAGAGAACTCGTCTCCCACCAATGTGGCCTAGGGGCTGTTTCTCGAAAGTCCCGAAACTTTACGGCCCATTTTCGGGTGTCATAATTCCCTTTATAACTCAAGAACGGAGAGCATTTAATTCGTCAAACTTCATAGTTATTGTTCTTTTTGTTACCTTGAAAACATGTTCAGAGATCAGCTTTCCAAAACAAGCGGTTGGCAGTTTCAGAAATGGCTTTTCGAGCCCAAAAAAGTTTTCGGGACTTTCGAGAAACAGGCCCCTAGGTCCGATTCCCAGTTTGTTGGTTCTCAACTCTGCAACAAGAGGTTTTTCTCCGGGAACTCCGGTTTTCCCCTCTCCTCAAAAACCATCAATTGGTTTGACTTGATTTGCATTTATAAATAATTATTATTGTTGATTTCAGTTTACAGTATCCCCAATTAGTGCTACAGGACTAGAACGACTAGAGACTGAAAGGAAGTTCCTTTCCTTTCCTTTCCTTTTCCTTTTTCTTTCAACTTAGGGAGAAACAACAACAACAAGCTTTATTACCAAAATAAAAAAAGTTAAAGTTTACAATACCGGTAATTTATAATATATTAATACAAAAAAAGGTAATGTTTAATCAGGATAACTAAAAAGCTAATCGAGCTGAGTAAAACTAAGTAATGTTTATATAGAGGAGGTACATGTAGGGTGGCACTAAAGCATGAGTAAATCAATTCATTAGACAATAAAAAGAAACGAAAAAAATAAAATATCAAGACCTAGGAGAATCTGAGCCCACTTCTGGAAACAACCAAGACAACACTAAACCATTTCTTTTTCCAGTCCAACAACAAGGGAAATTCCCAGTTGGTAACCTATCCAGGAATTGACCTCACCCAACCGTATAATTGTGGTATAACCCACAGAATCAGGTGGTCATCTGTTGTTTAAGCCATAGTAGCAGATACAAGAGGTGGTACAATTTCATTTAAATTCACAACAATTTACAAGTGAAGTTTGTGTCACTCAGGCGGGTGTATTTAAAAGAAATGGACCACCCTGCTACATTTCCGCTTTTTGACCTTGCCACGTTTTAACGGGATGTTTCTCTCCTTATCAACACTACACAGAGTTAATAAACAAGAGTTTCAAGAAAGGGCCTTTTGATTGTCTAACCATCTGGCAATAAGTAACCTACAGCATCCCGCATGTTTGTACAATGCAGTGAGCCAACCTTTACTGTAGCTGTATCAAGACAGGAAATGACAATAAATTAACTAATTAACGTATTTTTTAAATTTCCATTGTGCATTGTCTCCTCACTCAATGTAAATAATAAATTATTGTATTCAATTGTGAGCTTAAGCAATAAAAGGCTTCTTAAAATTAGTTATGATCTGTAGTAGAGAACATCAGAAAAACTCATTTATGTCCAGAAATGCACATACAGTACATAAATGTATGTGCAATTTTGATAACCTACACGAAGTTTTCCTTGAAGCCTATGCTTTTGCCCAATTCCAACCATAAGGTACACTGTAAGTGTAAGGATGAAGGTTATTTTTTGGTGAGGGTCAATTCAGATTTTTATCTTCCCTTGAGGAGTGGCGTTTGGGTGACGCTTTGATTGTGACATTGATTGTCTGTATTGCAAGACGAGGGTGAAGTTGGAAAGGAAGGCAAGGGGTCATTTCTGGACATATCTGGAAAAACTGCTTGTCCAAGCACAAAAGCAAAGGCTTTTGCAATCATTGGCTAAATACACATTCTGTGCCTCATCGGAAATATAACCCCATTACCTGAACGTAACTAAGAGCCTTCTCCAGCTCAGGGGGTGAACAAGTCCTCACAAGAAATGAAAAGATGAACTTGAAATTCTCCAGAAGCATTTCTCGTCTATTCATCTTCATTTCTTTGGCAATATGTCTCAAGATTGCTGATGAAGATGGCGAGGATTTCTTTACCAGATGAGGGATGAGAAAACGTAATGTGCTCTGCAAGTACAGTACATTACAAGCAACAAACTTTATCTACCGTCCTGAGAAATAACATTCACTTGGATGTCTCAACTTTGAAATAAAATAAAGAGGAAATTTAATGTAACCTTACAATGCATAATTATCTATCTGAACATCCATTACCGCAAACATTTAACTTATGTCTATACTTCTTTAAAATGGCAAATGAACTTAAGAAGTACTGTACAATTCAAACAGAAATCATTCAAACTGCGTAAGCATGCCTTCGTTTTTACCTTTACCTGATTCCACTGGATTTAAGAGTGCGTTTTTTATTATGAAAACACAAATAATCCACAAAATGAGAGAAAAAGTATGACAATCATAATATTGCTGACAGGATTACAAGAACACAGACAGGGACAACATCACAGCTTATGGAATCATGGCTATCTTTTAGTGTAAAGTGTAAGTAAAGACATATCAACACTAGGATAAAAGACCACACATAACAACAACAAAAACAACAACAACTATGTGAATACATTTATTTTGAATGGCTTACCTTCAAAAATGAATGCACGTCTTTAAACTCAAACACACTGGCAACTTCTAAGACAGCGTCAAAAGACACTTCCGCCGTGGGATTCTCAGTCTGTATCTTATCAATTGCATCCACCACAAACTTGCAAATGGGCTGCTTGAAATTTGAGAACAACTCTTTTATGGGCTTTCCCTGAAAAGATGCAACCTCCTGGACCTGAAAATTTTCAAAACACAAAAGGACTGTTCGTCAACTAATCTTTCCTTAAATGCTTCAAACTGGGTATCCTACATTGCATTTCAGACAACTGCATGTGGGCAAAATTAATTGGGACCAAGTACTCTGCCCAGTTATCCAGGATAAAATTAAAACATAAATTGGAGACTGTTCTGCATGGCTACTTTGATATGGCTACTGTGAACTTGTGGGGTCTATGACGGACTGAATAACGTAGGAAAAACGAACTTAACTGAAGAGTCTTTGGTGCATTTTACCTTTCGCTTGCTGTCTAATTGAGATTTCCCCAAAACCTTATGATCTTCAAGATCTTTGACTTTTATGATATCATTGTAAACATATAAATTCTTGAATCTCACAGAACTACATGTACTCAAAACACAAAAGAGATTCTACATTTTCCTCAAATTGTCGTTTACCATGAAATTTAAACAAATGAAAACAAACCTGAAAATGAACTTATTAATTAAGGCTTCAGCAATGCCAAACGATTTTATCAGTTATTGTAGTGTGCAAATGGACTCAAAATTTTCCACCCAGATTTTCCAAACAGAAGTAGTATGTTGTCCATTTGTTTCACTCCACAAGGGTTTATTCCATGCTCCACAGTGTCTTTTTAGCAACGTTTCAATTTGAGTAAACTGAGAAAATCGAAATGCCACGGCTTGCCATATAAACAACATGGTAAACAAAAAAGATCTGTCCTTTTTTTTTAATCACACCTGTTTGAAAGCAACAGCTCTGATAAGTTGAGAATGTGCAGTGAGGCTTTCCAACAAGCTCACAATAACAACTAATAGAAGTTCTCCTTCAGCAATTCTCCCCAACTGCCCAATTGTCAGAACAACTGTTTCCTGTAGTTTGTACTTTCTTTGCAAAGATGCTTCAACAAAGACTTTTTTCAACTTGGAGATGACTGTCTGTTGCATGTTATTGCTCGAATCTGCTCCTCCAAGCTTCACAATATAAGACACCACATTGCTGCCCAAAATAACAGATTAAGTTTAACATATTTAGAGAGATGTTCCGTTAACGTTTTGCCATAACTGTGTAAATTCATTACGTAAACACTAAACAAAACACAGAGAGGTAGGGTTACCACTTTCAATGTGGTGAAACGCTTTGCATAGTTTTCTCTGACATCTCCAACATTACAACATTAGTGCGACAAGAACGGTTTGCATTTCAGTAACTGTTGCAGATAAGCTCTCTTGCAATCAAGACCGTTGCCGCAAAAAAAACCACAAGAATTCGTGAATTCCTCGTTATAAATAGGACCCACCAACGTTGGTCAAGAATAATTTATTAATTTCCTTAATTTAGATTTACCAGCAAGAGCTATTACTCAGTAGATCTGCAAATTCTTAAGTTGCTTCATTGTTACCTGAGACATTACATACATGTAACTGTGATAAGTGTTTGGTTATTACATGTATCTAAATAAAATCTAAGCAAAACTGATTCTAAAATATATATTTATTATAAACTAGACACTTAAAAGGTCTAACGCAACAAAGGACTCCCTGAACGGTTATAATAGATTACTTTCATAAATGGCGACCACATTTGCATTTTTTTGTATTTATGTTAATTACACCTACTGCCCACATTTTGAAACAAACATTCTTTTGAAATTTGGTCGTCGCAGCGAGACTAGAAAGGCTTCAATAATTAGCAAATAAACGAAAGAATATTTATTTGGCATCCATTATGAAAGAGGTCTGGGGCTATTCATTACAGGGCTGGACACAGAGGCTCTGTGTTGTGAAAATTAAGGAAAACGGGATTTCGCAGCTGAGCAAACAAAGACCTGAATCACGGAAGAAGAATGGAAGATTATTTTAAACATGATCCCACAAGCTACGTACAGTAGCTTTAATTCTTATGTTAAATAACGACCATCCATTGAGGCATTGCTGACTAGCAGTGTTTTGCGTTGGGGCTATGGCGTGACCTATTGCATTGTGCAAGGGCACACATACATGGCACATCGTTGTGAATCTTATATATCCAGTTTGCGTGCTGTTTTTTTTTTTCCTGATCATTTTCACTCTCTTCATTGTTTCAAGTGGGCAAACCACATCAACTCTGGAGATCTTAGCCGCCACCTTTACAGCAGCCTTGCAGACAGTATGGCTTCATCTATGGTGCAGGTGGCATCTTTTATGTGTCCTCAGTCCTCCGTAGATCCAGCCACTATGGTTTTTACATCCTCTCCGCCAGGTGCAGTTTTGCACTCAAATATGCTGCATTTCTAGCATTGAAAGTAGGCATCCGGGCTGGAGAGCCCTTTATTGCAGGGTCTGAAGGCTTGGAGTAGGTTTACAATCATTGTGCAGTCATTCACGAACATGTTTTCCTTACCACCAGTTCCTGTGGTCCTCATATATAAGTGCTACGCGGCCAACGTTTGCAAAAACGTAATTCTTCCTTGTACTTGTTCATTGCCGTGACTTAAACATCTTCAGTTCCCACGGCCTGCTCCCGTCTGACCTTGTAGCTCAGTCCGTAGAGCAGCGGTGATCTAACCTGAAGGTCGTGGGTTCAATTCCCACCCTGGTCAGACTTTTTCTGTGTCCTTGTGTGGCCCATGTCCATTAGTAGGGCGCTCACATGGTTCATATGGGGTAGAAACTTAGCACTTCACATTACACTCTAATCAGTTAGCTGCATGTGCCTCACTCTGCGCCTGTGCTCATAAGGTTCTTACTCTCCTGCCCCTGGTTTCAGATCGGCCCTTCATGGCCTGTAATTTCCTCTGATGTCAGCAAAGTTGATATCTGTTGTTATTGCGAGCTCCTTTTTTTAAGGTTAGCTATTTGGCTGAGTTATTTTGTTTCAATAGTTGTTTCTCCTATCAAACATGCAGTCCCATCCACCCTTCCTCAGCTAGGCAGCAACACCTCTTTGCAAGCCGAGATTGCTGTAGAACTTAAGAATTACCCAGTTGAGTGCAAGGTAGTTTACATTTAGGAGCTTCAGACTAGGCTTTAGCAGGGCTACAAAGATTAAGTCAGCCAGTCGCAACAAGCCCTCTTCCAGCATGCACAAGAGGTTGATGAGTACTTGGTTAATGAAATTTCACTTGGGAGGGTGTTCAACCCGCTTCCATTCTCCACCATTGCAATGATCGAGTTTGTGAGATGCCTTTGGTGAGATCGCCCAATAAGCCTGAATAAAGAGTTCCAGTTACATTTGCTGAGTTCACTTGGCACAAGTTTCAGTCAGACTAGCATGGGGTGACTTTCTGGCTGTTTCCCAGCTTGATGATCTTGACCTGGAATTCACCTCTCAAACTGCAGGAGCAGCTGGTTATAGGGCATACAACCAGACCTACTGTCTCAACAGTTCATTGTTCAGCAGTTGCATAAAAGGAGCTTTCCAGTGGTCATTGCAGCACATGTTTCGGGACCCTCGTGGACCCAGAAGTATACCATTTCCTGTCTCGGTCGAACTGTACAAGGCCATGGCTTCCATTCCAAATGTGAGGACTTCAAGAGACCCCAAGCTCATGCATTTAGCTCAGCGTTGGTTGATGTCTGCAGTCCGATTCCACTTCACGTTCATAACGAGTTGGCACGAGTTCCAGTGGTTGGCTTCAAGGTCACTGCCAGCCCAAGTCCCTGTTCCACATTGGCTTCTCATTGACTTGATGTCTCCTCTCTAGAAGTACAGTGCAGGACCTGGTTTAGGTTTCTACGATATCTGAACAACTTCTCTTTACCGACAACATCTTGGGTATTATCCTTCAGTCACTGGGAATGAGCTGTTTTGGCTACTGCGTATTACAGACTGTAACCTGTAACCTCGGATACTTAAGGTTCTTATGATCGGCAGAGTTTTGTGTACTTGCCTAGTTTCTCCCTGGCGCTCCACTTAGAGGTGGGGACATTGCTGTGGATTCAGCCCTTCACATTTCATGTTTGCACAATTCCTCATCAAGGCATCCAAAATTGATACTTTCCACAAGGGCAGCTTCATACAGATTGGAACCTAAACCACCGATGTGCATGGTGGAAGCAGTACACTGTACTAGCTTCTCTTGTGAGGAGAGGTAATGATGCATTCTTTTTACTACAATTTGGTTTGTCATTGTATCAATCTCCACTTAATGTTGGTGACAATTGTGGCCTTTCAGTGATGCAGTACTCTGTCTAAATTATAGTTTACAACAAAACATTACTTGGCCTGTACTACAGTGTAGCTGGATAACATTATTAGATGGTGCTAGTATTTCTGTGAATTTCTGTCTACTGTGGCAGGGTTACCCAGATTTGAATTGGGTACAACATTGAATTAGCCGATTTGGTCAACTATGTCAGCCCTACCTGTTTAAAACTCACCTAAAACACATTCTGACATGAAAATCTGAATCCTCAATAAGATCAAAGCATGTTGCACTGACAATAGAACTGTGGGCAGCCGAGTCAGGGTTGAATGTCATGTGAGTGAAGATTCTCTTCATGCTCTGAATGAATGCACATTTCACATTAACGACCACCTCTGGAGCTAACAACTGCAAAAATGGAGTAAATGTTGCAGCATTCACCACTGCACATGGTTTTTTGTTGTGCTCTGAACCTAAAGGAGAAATAAAAGTATTTCGTTCTTGTTTTGAAAAAGGCATAATAATGCAAAATACACTGTATGATCATTTCATCTCATACATGCCGCACAATTAGAACAAAGTATCTGATATTTTGATTGGCACACACAGTTTGAAGATAGATAACGAAAGATTCATTGCTCGTGTTTGTATTCGAAACCTTAGTAACCCATGATCTCTTATCATTTGTAAGATTCTAAAGCTTAAGACCTTGTAAACTACTTCACAAAAAATTACTGAATCAGAATGAGCCAACTAGTAGATTCTTCCAAGTAATGGAATTGTCTTTCCTCCAGGTAAACAGCCTTATTTTCCCCCCTGACACACAACCCCAGTTTTGGAATAAACTCATCTCTTTGACCGGCTGCAGAAAGCTTTTCAGAAAAAAAACACTGGCTTTATTTTGTTGTACGGAACAAAAGGAAGTAAAGAAAGCACTCTAAAGAATAGCAAGAAGCACCTGTTGTGGTCAAGTGTTTCAAGCTACTTTGGGAAATTTCACTGGCAATTTTCTTGTCAAACAACCCTTCATTTTTTCTTCTGTGTGCAAACATAAGGCAACACACATTTGATATCAAAACTCAATGCTCCGTGCTTCTGTGAGTCTACTCACAGTGCTTTTTACCAGAGCACTATCGTACACCTTATTCCAAAATGGGCGCCATTTTAGTATTCTCTTCTTTGATAGCAAATTGGTCCTTTTGGCCTCGTTCAAGGTTAAATATTTCTTTTGAATATTACATTTGAAAGCGATGCCAAAAGGGTCAATTTGCAATCAAACAAAACAACACTAAAAATGGCGGCCATTTGGGAAAAAGGCATATAGATAAAAATAAATCACCTTTTTGATTCCCAGCAACAGAATCACAATCAGGACAGATAACAGTAATACTTTCACAAACAGATTTATCAAAACTGAGATCACTCTTTAGCTTTGTGATCACTGTATTATCTGTAAGTACACAGGCTAATGGTCCAATAATTTTGGCAATTTCCTCCTGGACGAGAGGATTGGCAGCTATGTGGCCAGGAAGAACATCTGTCACCATATGATATGAGAATGAACCCAGAGATGACAAAAGCAGAGGAAGCCATTTTAACGCCAGAATTTTTGTTTCATGGGAAGAGTCTTTCTGTTGAACAAAAGATACCATGGTTACCATATGATAACTACAATAAAACGAATAACAGAAAAAGAACCATTGTTTATGCCAATGATTATTTGTTACTAAAAGCTTGATGATTTTAAAGAAACATATAGACAGTACTAAGTTGGCCTCAGTGCCTCATAAAAGAATTCTTCGCAATGACAATGAGTTTGACTAAAAGGTTAGTCCTGCACAGTTAAGCATGCACAGATATTATTGCAAAGTCAACAAAATTAAGTGGCGTCAGTGGGTATTGTTCAGCCTACTTCGAAAAAGTGTTGTCCCTGTAAAAAGGTCCTCAAATAAACAGGCATGACATACCAAAACCGAAAGAAAAACTTGGGATCTCCATGTTGGTGCAGAATCGGAAGGAAATGCAGCAAGCAGATGAAGACATGTATCTTTACTGTCTGTGTGAACTACGGGACTAAGCATCGCACCAGTGCTTGCCATAGCATCAACTGGAAAACCAAACTTGTTGGGGAGATCACTCCACGGTGGGTCAAATATTGATAACCAAGGAATGGATACTAAAAATATCAGGAACTGGTAGAAGTCCAGTGGAATTTGAATGAAATCAGAGATGACATAAAGTGCACCAGATATCTGCACAAGTTTGTGAAACAGTGAGTTCAGGATGCATTGTGTGTGTGATAAATCCTTTGCAATCCTGGTCAAGATTTGCAATGATGGTTTTAGGATGTTAAATAGGTCATTCAAATCCACAGACTTTAATAACTCTGAAACAAAGAGAAGATTGTATAAATTTAAATGATCTTGGTTGAGATTTCCATCAAGGTGGTATTTAAACATTAAGTTTTCCAAAGTTTCATCAGGGATAACGTAATGCACCAGGGCACCTACGTACCTTGAATGTCACCAACTTCATTAGGATTGTTAATGCAGGGACTGTACAGATGGACCATTACTTCTATTATCACTCGAACCCCTTCAAGATGGCATGTGAATTCATCCTAGGGAGACAACATTGCACAAAAATCATCAAAATGTTGATAGTAATAGTTTTCAACCTAGGAGTTACATCAAAAATTGATCAACTAAGATCATTAAATGAATGACTCATTAATTTACACAAAACCAACAGAACAGTAAAACCACTCTTCTACAGGTCTAAATGCGGTAATCACAGTCTTCCCAGCCAGCAATAGAGAATGTTGGCATTGGCAACGAGAACAAGTACATCTTGTACTCGTTCTGGAAGTTGTGTTCTACGTACTTGGGTACGTACAGTACGAGTTCCAGTCAGCAGAAAATACTATGATGGTATGAAGTTCACATTTCAGCACCAGTTTTGAATGAGTTGCTGGTGTTTCCACTTTTTCTAGCGGAAGTCCTTTACAGTAAACAGCGAAAGACAAACAATTTCCTTTTGATAACTTGTACTTTTTGCTACAACTTTAAAGTGCCCCTGTGATCAAAAAAACCACTTCCTTTTTTCCTTCAGATTTTGAAAGTGTGTTTGCTTAACACCTGACTGGCAAAATTTTGAGCTTTGATTTTTATCCAAAGGCCGTTTACTTTGAGTGCAAGTTTTGGATTTCACGGTCCGCCATTACCCACGGTCAAAACTGACGATTGGACCTTAGACGGTTGGATCCAGGGAAAAGTGACGCCAGAGGCTCACTAGCTTAAAATTTCAGCATGTGAACGCAGCTTATTATATATGCAAAGCGTGAGTTTAAAAGTCTGAAAGCCCAAAACCCCTGTGCTGCATATTAATTCTGTCGCGTACACACGTATTGCATTCTTAAACTAGTGAGCCTTTGACGTCATTTTCTCCTCGATCCAGCTCTCTCAAGAACATAATGTTAGTCATGGCAGACCATTAAATGGGAAAATTACAGTTAAAATAAAGAGGTGTCTTTTTGAAATCAAGGCTTAAAACGTGGGTCACTTAGTGTTTTGTTAACATAGTTTTGAAATTCAAAGAAAACTATGAATTGATTTTTTGGTCACAGGGGCACTTGAAGACAAAAAGTTGTCGCAGATCAATTTGCAGGGATGAGTTGCACAGTATTCAAAATTCCAGAACTTGTACTTGAACTCACACTCGTTGTCTATGCTAACGTCCTCTACTATCACAGCTAACTAGACAAACCCATAACATCACGTTTCTAATGACCAATCAGGTGAAAGAAAAGAGTACTTAGTATGATTCACTGACAACACAAATCATTGACCCAGGGAATGAAATCGGCTCAGGTGGTCAAAGGATCAGTGAGTGCCAACAACAATAGTCCTTCAAATACCACCCTCACCTGGACAATCTTCCTTCACCAAGTTTGATACTTTTTTTCAGCAATAAAACAGGGGCCCATAGTTTAAGATCTTGGTGACATACTTTCTATTAGGCCTCAGTTGTTCAAAAGACGGATAGCCCTATTCACAGGATAATTTAAATTTTATTTTAATAAAAGCTAAATCCAAACCAACTAAGTTATAAATCCAATGGATAGTGATCTTATCCAGTGGATGACACTATCTGCTGGGGCCAGCTAATGAAACATACTGGAATGCAGTTTGAACTGATGACCTCTGCAATGCTAGTGTGGTGAGGTCTTAATCCAACTGGGACCTGGTCACTTCATGATTTCATTTTAACCCAGGCCTGTAGAGGATGTGGAAATGAAGGGTCTGACTGAAAGACACATATATTTGTAGGATGGAGAGAACCAATGATAAAATAGAAAAGAATAGCATAGGGACAGTTTCATTATCACAGGAATAAGAGATGTACGCTAATTCTTGGAAAATTGTTCAAGCTGGAGTCAAGCCTGAATTTTTCTGGCTTCCCTTTCATTACCGCATAAGTCATGTTCAAAGCTGTGACAATTTGAGATCTTGAGCAATAAATTATTCAACAAAGTGGAGGTAAATAGTGGTGGATATTCACAGATCGGTAAATATCCACCACTTTCGCCGACACTGAGGTGAATAGTTCTTTTAGTATATACCAAACAAACTGAATAAGAAGCAAATCAAAAAATTATTTCTTGTAAAATGTGGTCAGAATAGTTGAATAGTACTTGGCTAATGACCCCGAGTTAGCCAATCAGTGTGCACAGAGACCACTATTCACTTGTGTGGTATATACTAACATGTTTTATTTCTGTCACTCCTGTTTTATCCTATTTCAATTTGTCTGAGTTTATGATCTATTCTAATGCAATTGCATTTTGTTTAGGGTAATAGAGAATCTGTTAGCTTGCTAAAATACTTAAAATAGAACTACAGTCTGTATTCTAGAAAAACGCCATGCCAAGCCCACAGTTAGCACCTTATAATAAAATGGGAACATACACATTAACATTATGGAAACCAGTCTACTAAATCTGGATGACTAGGGCTACATGTACATGTAAGTGATCACCACCCTTTCACTAGCGGGCAGATTTGCAAGATTTAGTGCACAAGGGATGGCACCTCTATGCCTGGAAGCCACAAAGAACTTTTTAAATTCAGTGGTGGCATCTCCATTGCCCTAACCACTAAAATAAAAGAAAAAATTGATACAATCCACATTATGAATTTTTGAAATGGCCGTCCACTTTATATGTCAAACATTTTCAAATGGGATTTACAGGTTCATTGAAAGAATTTCTCTAGAGTAGCTCTAGAGTACGGCAAATGAAGCATTTCAAAGAGAACAACACATGCATCAATCATTTCATTGGGGTACCACTAAGATAAAACTACAGTACAGGCATTAAAATGTTTCAATTCCACGTACATAAATGAATAACTGGCTTTTGAAAAGACACTAGCAAAAAAAAATTATGAGCTTACTGCATTTGGGCAACTTTCATTTGCTTGCAGCAGGATTGATTTTCCAAAGAATTTAATTTTTTCCATCACTTTGACGATTATTGGTGACAGCGCTAATGATTTCTCTTGCTTGAGCACTGACTGGGAGACGATCAGAGTTGCCTTCTTCCTTGGAGTATTTGCTGTATTTGCAATGCTGTAAGGATGTTAAGAGGTCAACCAGTCACACTGTAGACAAGCTTCTGGTAACACTTGTGATAAGAGTTGAATTTCTTTCCTTTCACATAAGTAGCACCCCACTTGGGGATAACAGTAACCCTAAACCGTTAGTACCCTCAACATCATTCAAAAGCTAATAATGATTATTATAGGGGAATCAATGCTTACATTTTTTGACTCATTATATAATTAGCACAAGGCTATCCTTTTCTAATCAGTCAGCCACAAATAAAGTATTGAATATCGTTGCATAATGAGCTATCTCTGAAAATTTGGCCCCGATATACAGGATAATCTTTGAACAATGACGCTTTGAAAAATAATTCGAAATTTCACAAAGAATGCATGGTGTCATTCGCCCTTTTGCCACCCAAAAATTTATCACTTTTTGATGACTAATAACTGGCTTGTTATCAAAGCTAACAGGATTAAAATTGGACATTTTTGTGAGCAGACTCGTATGTTAATGAAACAATAAGTAAATAGTAAACAATGACATCAGCAAAAATTAATTCCCTCATAGAGATGTACAGATGTTCCCTCTTTCCCACTTGACCTGATCCCTTTCTAGCTTTTCTTCTACTTCATTCCTACAGTAGCTACCACTTTGTTCCCTCCCTTAATCCTCTTTTTTTTCTTCTGTTGTTATTTTAGTCTCCTCTTCCCGTCCCCATTCCTTTGCTTGTTCACAAATAATTTCCCTCTCCACCCTTTTGGGAACAAAGTTAATAATTATAGCTGAGAGAAAACTATGCCAAAGAAATTTACTCTGAATGACTTGTTTCCACATCTGATTGATTACACGTACACGTAACACTCACCCATCAAGTTTCCCAGTATTTGAACACGTAGCTGATTCACTAGTCTGAAAGTAACCCAAAATGAATACAAGCTCATTAAGTACTGTAGGTATGATGACAACAGAGGTACATGCCTTGTGGTTGTTTTGTGCTTCCTATGTGTTAAAATCAAGCTGTAAACTAAGTTTATGAGAATTGAATTGCTGAGCTGATTCCTCTTCTATAATTTCGGATTAGAAACTATTGATAATCAAACAAATCAAAATCTATTAAAGAAAACACCAATTCCAATGATTTTGAAAGTTGTCATGTCCACTGAGCAAAACCTACATGTATAGGTCTAATCTAACAGGTGGTTTATTGACTCGTCTGTATCTGGCCATTTTAACAGCGTCTGATAAGACTTTCTTGTGAGTACGTCCATTCAGTGGTGTGGAGGTGGATATGAGGCATCCTCGTGTTTTAGTGGGAACTCCTGTTGTATGCTTTCTGAAATGGAAATAAAGTGTTGATGTTTTCTCCACACAGGACTGCTATTCTGAGTTTCCACTACGTAAGACATTAGTGTTGCAGCTTTTTCTGTAACAACTGCAGGTGTTTTCTGACCCACAACCCGCACATGGCCTCCAGGATTTAAGGTGGGCAGTTTGGTGCAACAATGACTGGCATTGTAACGGTTTCTTTGGCCTACCTTGCTCTCCTGTTCATTTTCACGAACTTTCTCCAGGTTAGGCTGATTGGGCCTAACGTTGTCCTGATTAGGCAGATCAGGGAACACAGGAAGTGCGGTTCAGATTTTTCTCCCGAAGAGCATTTCAGCATAGCTGTACCCATTTTCCAGTGGGGTCACTCTGTAAGACACAAGGAGTTTCTTTCTTTAGGGCGTTCTTTACTGTCTATTCAGTGCACTCCGCTTCCTCATTTGCTTGAGGCATCATTGGGGTTTAAGTTATGTGCGTAAATGAATATTCCTTTGAGAACTTGTCAAACTCCGCTGAGAAAAACTGTGGCCCATTGTCAGATCTCAGGACTTCAGGTACTCCATGCCTTGCTAATATGGACTTCGATGTACACATTGTCACTAACAACTTCTGGGACACCAGCAAAAGTGAGATTTTGATGAAGTGTGAAAAGTAATATACCAAAAACAGATATGCTCATCACTTAGGACTGAACATATCGGCTCCAAGAACTTGCCACGGTCTTTCAGCAACTCTGGAGGGAATCATCGGTTCTTGACCAGGCTTCCTGTGCTTGATGCACTTGTGGCAGTTTATGACCATATCTGCAAGTTGTTTACCCACACCCAGTCACCATACTGAGTCCTTGACTCGCCGGCTGCACTTGACAATTCCTTCACCTCCCTCGTGACTTATATCCAAAATCTCCAATCTCATACTTGCAAATCACTCCTCTTGAACTCCTGTACAAAGTGAGTGAACTAGGGAGCTTGTGGATGTCTGGCCACCCTTCTTCGCAGTACTCCAAGAGCTTCCTGCACACCAGGTCTCATTTTTTTGACAAAGCATCAGCAGCTATCAGGTGTTTACCAGGTGCATTCCCAATTATTATTGTTAGATTCTTGGTGACATTTCATCGAGATTCTTGGAGTCAAGTAGTGGGAAAAGAGGTTTATGATCTGCTTGGATGTGAAATGTTTTGCTGACCAGGTAATCGGCTCGTCATTTGCATGCCCAAGTCGTAGCTTGTGCTTCTTTTTCAATCTGAGCATATCTTTGTTCAGTACTTAATAGTGCCCTTGAGATGAACACTACAGGCTTCCAGACACTCTCTGGTTGCTTCTGAACCATTATGGCTCCAATCCAATATGAAGAGGCACCTTGCTGCAACTTTAGTCTCAAGTTGAGAGTCATGAAATTGGTGTTCAAACCAACTGTCGTGATTGTCTCAAATGCAAGACATACTTAATTGACCACTCCCCAACTGGGGGTTGTTCAGGGCCAATGAAGAACACTCAACAAAACAACAACATCTATTAAGAATCCCAACTGGCCAGAGGGAAACCCGTTGGCTATTTAGGTCTCTCAAGGATTTACTGTTCTGAGCTAAACTGGTAAGTACTTGCCCATCTGGTTAACCATTCTTAAGGATCTTCTTAATTCCGAGACATTGGTCAGTGTTATATCTCGTGTTGCATACATGCAGTTTGTATATAGTTCATGTTGAATACATGAGGTGGTGTTAGTTATCTCTACATACGTGATAAATTTATAATAAAGTTGTTCCATGTATTTGCGGTTATGAATCGACCCTTATATTGGTAGCCTTAACAATGGCCCAGTGTCAGTGGCAACAATCAGTACTCCCTGGGGTAATTTCCGACTAAACAGGCTGGTATTTGGTACCAAAGCATCCAAAGACCTGTTCGATGGTGAAATGACCAGAATATTTGGTGACACTCCAGCATGCCTCAACCAAAGGGACAATCCCTTAATTGGAGCAAGAGATTGGAAGGAACACAATGTGACACTGGAGACAGTATTCCACAGGGCTGAAGACTATGGAATCACCTTCAATTAACCCAAGTGTGAATTTGACCAGGCACAGATTACTTTCTATGGCTACCAATTTGGTGCAGGAGGCCTCAAACCCACACCAAAGAAAGTACAGGCTATCCAATAATGCAAACCCCCTAAATCTAAGGAAGAAGTTCAAAGTTTCATGGGAATGACTGGATACCTCTCCCAATTTATACCTTGGCATGCCTCCCTTACAAAGCCACTTAGGGAGCTGACTTATAAAGATGCAAAGTTTTCCTGGGCACCAGAGGAAGCAGATGCTTTTGAACACCTTAAAGCCAGTATTTCTAGTAAAGACACAATGGCGTTCTTCAACCCAAAGCTACCATTAATGGTGAGAGTGGAAGCTACAAGCAGTTGCAAAAAGGTTGAGACACTGAATCGAAAATTCACCTCTTCTCCCTAAAACCCCTCTTCCAGTTCCCAACGACCCTCCCTCCCCTCTCCACTTTTTCAATGTTAATACCCTTCAGTTTGAATGCCAAGTGCAGATGGAAACAACTTTGCTTGGGGGAAGGGGGTTTGGGGATGTGCTGACTTGAATGATGCGCACTGTACGGTTATTAACAGTGAGTGTCTCAATTATTTTTGCAAGTGCTTGTAGTTTTAAAGAGGGATTGTCACCAGGATTATTCCAGAAAACTGAGAAGGGTTGGCGACCAGTTCACTTTATTGCTATGCCGCACGTGTTAACAAGCGGGCCTTGTTAATATATCATGCGCACGCAAACCATGTATCTGATCCTGTTTTTGTATTGAACTTCCATATTGATTAAAGTATAGGGAGTAATCATTGCGTGACACACAACAGATTGGCGGCGGGGATTTTCAACTGTAGAAAGAAATGAATTTGAACCTCCACCACAATGCCGATTGGAACGATAGAAGCCTTCAAGGAAACTAGTGACGATTGGAACACCTACATGTACGTTGAACAAGTGGAACCTTCATTGCCAATGAGTTGCAGTGATACTTAGCCTCGTTGGAAACAAAAGGTACGGGTTACTGTGAAATCTGTGCGCCCCTAGTTTCTCATTGGCCAAGGCAACAGGAATTGTCCTAGCGCTGGAAGCACAAGTGAAAGACACGCTAGAACTACAGGGGAAGAAAGAATCTGAAGTGAACAAGTTGACCAAGTGTAATGAAAAAACAAACAGGCTGAAAGAGGAGGTCAAGTCGAAACCTCACTGCTATCGATGTGGTTCCAGTGACATGCATCAATCCAGTGTTCTTTTACGAACCAATCCTGCTGGAAATGCGGGAAAGTGGGACATATCCAACGTGTTTGGGTCAACAGTCCACGAGTCAAGGAGGCACAAAGGAGAAGAACCGGAAATTACCTTCCTCCTTTGAGATGGCTGATGAGCTTGATGATGACAATTTTATTGGGTGACACCCAAGGTTAACAGCCAAACCTTAAAGATGGAACTGGACACCGGTTCAGTGGTATCTACACTACCTACTCAGAAATACAAGGAAATGTTTCCAAACGCACCCCTGGTCACAACTGAAGCCATTTTGAAAACCTACTCAGGGGAGAAGATAGCACTGGAAGACAAACTACATGTTTGTGTGGAATACAACAACCAAGGTCAAAGACAACGTTGTATGTAGTGGAAACGCAGGGACCTGCATTGTTTGGAAGGGATTGGCTACACCAGATCCGTGCTATTGGTAAAGAAAAGCCAACACGGGACACCCAGAGGAAGCTAGAGGTACTCCTAGACAAATACAGCGAAGTGTTTCAGGACGACATTGGCACACTTAAGTCAGCGAAAGCTAAACTCATGTTAAAGGAAGGTAGTCAACCAAAGTTCCACAAAGCAAGGGCCACTCCGTACACCCTGAAACCAAAGGTAGATGCAGAGCTGAAACACCTGGAAAGAGAGGGAATACTATACAAAGTCAAATTCAGTAACTGGGCAACCCCTATTGTGCCAGTGGTTAAGCCAAATGAAACCATTCGAATATGCTGCAACTACAAGGCCACCATAAACCCTCAACTGGAAACAGAAAGTATCCACTCCCCCGCATCAACGATATTTTCGCAAAGCTTGCAGGGGTGCAGCGGTTCACCAAGATTGACCAGAGAACATTCAACAGGCCCATGCATTCTTAGGACTGGTGAATTACTACCACAAGTTCCTGCCAAACCTGGCCACGGTCCTACACCCACTGAACCAACTTTTGGAAAAAGGCAATCAATGGAAGTGGAACACAAAATGAGAGGAGGCCTTCGTCAAAGTGAAGAAACTCATAACATCAGACATGGTGC
Organism: Montipora capricornis; assembly: GCF_036669925.1. Taxonomy (NCBI): domain Eukaryota; kingdom Metazoa; phylum Cnidaria; class Anthozoa; order Scleractinia; family Acroporidae; genus Montipora; species Montipora capricornis. The sequence goes on from NC_090896.1 coordinate 6,641,515, forward strand.
TTACCCATTATGACCCAGGACGAGCCCTGAGATTAGCATGTGATGCTTCCCCTGTCGGGATTGGGGCAGTTTTGTCAGAAATCATGGATGAGGGCTCAGAAAGACCCATAGCGTTTGCTTCACACACCCTAACCAAAGCAGAAAGGAATTACTCCCAGATCGAAAAGGAAGCCCTAGCATTGGTGTGGGGGCAGGCGTGGATCCAGGGGAGGTGAAATGGGTGAATTTTCACCCCCTTTTTTCTGAGCCCCCCTTCTTTCTTTTTTTTTTTCTTATCCCTCAAACACCTCAACCAGGCTTGGTTCTATTATATTATTACAAAAATTCACCCACCATTTCAAAATCGTGGATCCGCGCCTGGGGGGTAGAGAAATTTCACCTTTACCTGTTTGGTCATCATTTCACACTCGTGACAGATCATGAACCTCTGAACCTCTGAACCTCTGACCTCAATCTTTAACCAGCAATGACAGTCGCTCGCTTACAACGTTATGCAGTTTATTCCTCTTGTTTCCATCTCCACTGAAGTTGCTGCTTTGTTCCAGCTGATTAAGTGTTGCTTTCCTTGGTGGTTTCCCTTTGGTCACTGTGAGGCTTTCCACGCTTGCTTGCACCTGGTTGGATCATATTACTCCTTGATGTTTAATAATGGTTACACTTTGTCTGACTTGCTGAAATGCATTTTCTAGCCTTAAACCTGCATTCATCTGTAGTTTTTCACCGAGTTTGTCATTCATGATACCAACAACCAAGCGAACATGGATCATTTCATCGTTCAATGATCCATATTCACAGGACTCAGCCAAACCAAGAAGATCTGTTAATAAAATTTTCCTCAGTTACATATTGATCTTGCACAAGGTTCAATTTTGATTGATTGACGTTTTTCTGTGCTATAAAATGATGGTCAAATTTTCCTTTCACAATGTCACCCCTGTTCGCATCTGTTTCTTAAGCAAAGGTAAAGCTTGCCCAAATATCTTTGACGTTGCCAAATAAGGCATGGAGAAGGCTAGGGCTCCGTCCTGGCTCTGCAAGCTGAAACAAAGTAATAACACTTGAATCACTTTATCCAACAAGGCCATTCCTCAAGTTGAAAGATTTGGTGAATAGCTGCAGCTCCTGTGACATCGCTTAAGCTAACCCTGCTGTTTTCGTCTGTTGACATCCTGGGAAAATGTGTTGGAGTATGAGTTTCAATGATCGCTCTTTCGATGAAGGCACTGTAATTGGAGGGGAACTGGCTTAGTTACCAACTTCTGACACCACGTCATGTTGCTGAATGGTATTTTACCCAAGAATGAAACGCACAAGTATTCTGTCCAACTGAAGTTCTTTTACCTGATATTCTTCTCTGATTACAGTGCCAGATTGCATTGCATAAGAGTGTAAAGTTGGCAATCACAAATTGTTGTAAGCAAAATGTATAACGTTTCTGATTTCTCATTCTTCACTAAAAGCACAATTATAAAAAATAAAAACGAGAGTTTGAAGACATGAAAACATTCACAAAGTCAATGGCCAGCAACACATATAGGGAGCAGGGCTAGTGCAGGTTCGAAACCCAGACTGTTGTACTGCAGGGGGTTGAGTTTGTTGGTTTTCTTCTCTACTCTGATAGCTTTTTCTCTGCGTACTCCAATTTTCCCCTCTCCTCAAAAACCAATCTTTGATATGACAAGACTTGATCACGACCTGCCCAGACGGTTTACACGATTACGCAAACTGTGAAAGGAATCCTAACCCAATTTGACGCAGTTTAATAAGAGATTTCATCTGCTTGTTGATCCATTGGGGGTCGTTAGTCATAACAATCTTGGGTGTTAGGGAAGGTAAAATATCCAGTCCAGTCTTGATCACTAAATTTTTCCAAGGTGTCAGTTTTCTCTTGGCACAACACCAAGCTACCCACCACAGAGCAGGCATCGACTTCCTCCAAATATGTTGTCATTGCTAAACGATTTGTCGTCCTGAAGTCTCTTGAGTGCAATATGATATTCTGAGAAGGTACATGTAGCTTTTCCCTTTCCAAGGGTTTAATTTCGACAGTGACAGGATCGGAAAGCCCAAACGGTGACAACTTCTTGGGCAGTACATCATAATATCCAAGCAACTGGCAGGGGATTTGTGTCCAAATTGTAATCGTTGCAGGAATAAATGAGTTATATATTTTCTCACTGTTTTAGTATAACTAACCCGGTGATGTACTGTAAATATCCACCACTAGCCAACACCACTGAGGTGAATAGTTGTCAATTACCATTATAACACATAAGACAGTTAAACCCTACACAGTAACTTGGTGCATTTCCACTATAATGTAAGTGGTCAAGAGTGGACTCAGCACAAAATTGCACAAATTTTTAAACGCTTGTGAGACTAGTACAAGATCCTTGACATTCTATTCCTTTGCTGGTTTTTTCGGGTGTCTTAATAACTGTGCATAATACATGTAAAGTAAATGTATAACACATTTAGTGACATAACAGGAAGGCGGCTAGACCATACATCCTGTATTATTATTACACAATCTGTGGCAGTGATGAAAAATGTGTCTTTCTGCTGACATTAAGATTTTGTGAGACCTTACCTTCAATGTTACTGAAGTTTTCTTGTTGGCCCTCTCCATCAAAACAGCCTCACACAAACATCTCACTAAGAACTAAAAAAAATGGCTAAAGGTAAAGAACTGTCCTCTTTTGTCCAACCGCAACAGAACTATGTGAGAATCAAAATCGTCATGCACCTAATTACGTGCATTTCTGGACATATCTGATCAGGACAGCTTTCTTTGCCTAAAAGAGGACTCTTGTGTAACTTGAATAATTTATATCAACCTGTTGGTGTTGCTGATTGCCGATGAAGTCAACCAAGCACTGATTAATGTCTTCAGTTATGTAGTTCTGTGTTATGGGGACTGAGCGACATGAACTGGCTGGCATGCACATGTAAAGATGAGCAAGAAACTCACACAAGGCTCTCTGAAAATAAAAGGTACAACAAAAACAAAAGTATAAGAAGACAAACGTTTTTGGGTAAGACCAGCAGAAGATCCCAAAACTTTGATAGGTTAAGGGGCGAAGAAAGCTAAAGGTACACCTTATTTAACGTTGGAAGTTCCTTTAACCTCTAGAGGGTATTCTCCCAGGAAGCCGACAGTGTGCTAATTCCCCCCAACCCCCCTCTTTTCATAAGTGCTCCATTTTAAGGGTATTTAGAGCTATCTGAAGCTACACAGAATGGAAAGAAGTCAAAGCAAGGATGTGGGAGCGGGAGGTTGTGAGTTCGACTCCGGCCGGACTCAACACTCAGGGTCTTAAAATAACTGAGGAGAAAGTGTTGCCTGACAGTGTGTAATTATAATATCGGACCAGCTAATCGCCCTTTTTTGCAGTCAGAGACTGAATTACTAAGGGCGCACTATATTATTATACTATACGATAAGGTCAAATGGTTAGGGAGTTTGGCCAGTTTACCTTGTCATCAATGAGATCCCACTACTTCAAAGGTATGTGCATGTGATGACTTACTTTAGCATTGACAATATCTGTCTCCCTTTGTTTGCAATTAACCCACAAAATCATCATGGCCATGATGGCTTTGACTTTTGTTCTAGTCTGTAATTCCACTTGTTATATTTTTGGCCACCGTTCTGTGTTTTGTTTTCTGTATGCACCTTTTTTGTGCAAAGGCCACCACAAGTAAGTAAATGTTTTTTAATTCCCAAAAAGTTTTCCCGTTTTGGCACACACATAACATTTATCATGTAAAACGTTTCTGAATCTCTTCGAAGACATTTTGCTTTTGTTTGTTGTCATAGTTACTGCCACTTTTTATACTCTTGTGTGCCTGATGGGATCATTGCCCCATTCATCTTGTTTCATTTGTGGTACTCTACTGTTCTGCAATCCCTCCCTAAAGTTTCCCCACCCTTCACAATGCAATTTTGAGTTCTCGTATTATCATTATTGAAGTGCAAGTGAGACCAGTGGATTTAGATAACTACTTACAAATTCATATATACATTGACCATACATAGATTCAGACGGAGTAATCATGTATTTGCTGGTTTGTGGTTTGGGAAAGGGAAACCTAATTTTCCAACATTCCTTAGACCACTTTCCCTTGCCATAATTCAACTTTATTACCAAGGTAAGAATGATGTGCCAAGCAGCGCCAGTAATAAAGACACCCGACACGATAATAGCGAACAACAAACACTTTACTAAGTACAACAAGGTCGCAACTCGATGGCGAACTCAAAACAAGAAAAGCCACGAGGGGACGCGCGTGATACACATGCGCGGCTGACAATAACCGCTGGCGCAACTTCTTCTTCTTCTTCTTCTTCTTCTTGAAGGAAAGAAAACTAACGTGGGAAAGTATAACAGGAAATGAATGTAAATGAAGTGTAACGAAAAGTTGGTAACAGATCGCAACCATTCTTAATAGTACTTGGTCAAACGCGCCAATACTGAAATAACTGTGAGCCAACAACACTAGTTGAGAATGTACTCCTGTAAGTATGCTGGGGGCCGGCGTGCCCGTTGGGGTCTTGGTTCACATGAACTTGAAACAGGAACATGATCAGTTTCAAGGGGGGTCGAGTCATCCTGCTGTTTGGCTTGGTCCGGGAGGAGTCTGGAGGATCTGGGTCGGGCGGACGTAACAGGTCTGGTGGGGCAGAGGGCTCTTGACAAGGCAGGGGCTGCTCAGGAATCTCCACACATTCGTCTTCGTCAAGTGTAAGGACGACAGGCTGGTACGATGGTGGTGGGAGGGTATGTGGTACAGTGCAGCACTCGGCTAGCTTCACCTTGTAAGATGTAGCCCTGAGTTATGAGCCAGAGAACTTCTTAATGAAACACCATTCGCCGTCGATGCTAACAATGATATAGCGATCACGGGCGCGAGACTTATCTCGGTCAGACTTCACATACACCAGGTCTCCAACCTGCAAGGGGGGAACAGGAGCTTGTGGGCGGTAGCCACCTTTGGCCACTTCGCTGAAAGGATGATTGGTTTGGCAAGCTTGGTGCTTGGCTACAATGTGGTGTAGGTCATTGACGGGTATCTGCTCGTTGGTGAACTGGTTGCGCTGTGTCCAAAGCTCCCGTGAGGACAGGCCTTGGCTGCGGAGTCACGAGTTCAGGCGGGCAGTGGCAATAGCAAGGCCGAGTTCGGTAACAGGGCCTCCTCCAGGTTCCTGACGTAACAGCTCTTCTTCTAGTTCCAGCACAGCTCGTTCGGCAACAGGATTTTTGTTGGAGTTTTTGATGCGACCAACTTCTACTGAGATGCCAAGATGCTGTAAAGCATGTGCGGTTTTCAGTGAGACAAATCCCGGTGCAGGGTTGACGCGAATGACAGCTTGAGGTCCATCTAGGGGGTGTAGAGCCACTACTAATCGGGCGAGGGCATCACAAAGTGTGCTGCTCCTTTCGTCGGGTACAAGGCATGATGCAGTGTAGGAGGTGGTACATTCTCTCAAAAGGAGGATGAAATGACGACTGCGTCTAATGATATCGGCGGCAAATGACACGCCTACGACTTCAGGTGGATCTTCTGATAATTGGCTGGCAAGGGAGGGAGGGAACTTCTTGAGTGAGGCACAAGTGTGGCAAGAGTCTGATACTCGAGTGATAGCAGCACTCATATCCAGGGCGAAGAAGTGACGCTGCATCACCATTTGGAGTTGGTTCTTAGAAGGGTGGTCAAGCTTGATGTGAATAGCAGTAAGCAGGCCGTCAAATACAGAACGAGGTACCACGATCAACTCAATAGGGCGAGAGAGTGGTTGTTGACGCTGGACGAGGAGTAGGCCGTCCTTGGAAATGGAAGTGACGTTAAGATAGCGCTTTACGTCTCTGATGTTGGTCAGTTTCTTGGAAGGGCGGGTGCCCTGTTTCAAGTGAGCATAGACACGCCGTAGATCAGGGCACTCATGTTGAACACTGAACCATGCGGGTCTGCCAGTGAAGGGTAGGCGCTTGGTGTTCTCCAGCACTTCTTGAGTGGAGATACCACGGACGACTAAAGTTTCTGTTTCATGAATGAAAGAGCAAATTTGAAACTGGGGTTCGTTACAGTCTGAAGCATTACGACTGGCAAAGTCGGAGGGTCAATTGGCGGTGCCGGCAAGATGTTGGAGGCTAACTTGGTATCTACTGACTGTGGTCAAGAAGGAGGTAACCCGTGGACTGGCGGAAAATTCACCTCGGCAAAGTTTGTTCAAGGCCTGGACACAGGGCTGGCTGTCAGTCAAGATGCAAGCATGGTGCTTGGATTGAATGATGAAGGGGCTAAAGTGCTTTACAGCAGCGGCAACAGACAAGGCTTCGACCTCACATGGTAACCATGTGACCTGATGCTTGCGTAGTTTAGAGCTATAGAAGCCGGCAAGGTGGAGGTAGTCTTCGCGGGTAACGTACAAGGTGGCTCCGAGACTGCGTTTGGTTACTGAGCCATCAGTCACAATCCAAAGCTGGTCAGAGGCACGAGGGAGGACGATAGACTTGTGCGAGTTAAGGGCATCTTGTGCAGCGGTGAATCTTTGGCGAAGGCATTCGTCCCACTTAACCTGGTCATGAGATTGCAGATTGGCCAAGGCTGACTCGAGTGGGTCCACAAGTTGAGAGCAGTGAGGGAGGACATGGCTAAGGACTTTGTAGGCACCAATAAAGGAACATAAACCTTTGACAGACTCTGGAGGGCGGTAGGTTGCGAGTGCTGTGATGCGGTGGGGGCTTGCAGATAAGGAGCGTTGTGACCAGATCCAACCCAAGATAGTGGTTGTTTTGGGGCATATGACAGTCTTACGTGCAGACAGTCGTAGATTACACTTGGTAAGGGCGTCAAGTATACGAGACCAGTTAGTGAGGAGCTCTTGTGGGGTGTCACCACCACAATAAAGATCGTCGGCAAGTTTTGCAGCGCATCCCTCTTGGAGGAAGTCACCAAGAACGCGACACATTAATTCCTCTAATGCGGTCTCTGAACCAGGCATTCCGATGGCTGACCTGGTATACACTCTGATGCCGCAAAACGGAGTGGCCACACCGCAATATTTCATGGTGGCCTTTGATAGTGGTATCTGGTAAAAGGCATGGGTGAGGCCAGACTTGATGATGTACTTCCAAGGGGCGATGGTGCGGAGAGTAGAGTCGACATCAGGCATCAGCGAGGGTTGTGGTTTGCTGAAACGAGCAACGTCCGTGAAGGCTGTAACAAGACGAAATCCACCCAAAGGTTTTTTGATGAGGAATGACGGGTTGAGGTACTCAACGGTGACTCCAATGTCTTCGGACGTCGGAAGACCTGACATTGCTCCAACTGATCAAATTGTTGCTGTAACTCAACCAGCTTGTCACGGGAATATTGGGGAACGCGGCCTTTGCGTTGGGGAGGTTGCACAGGTCCCATGTTGACAGAAGCTTGGACAGGACCAGCTTTGCCATTGTATCCGACAATGGTAGGATTGAAGACTTCATCGTGGGTCTGGAGCACTTGGCGGAACTGGCAGCAGATGGTGTCAGGTAAGATGTTGTCGGGGTCAACTGTGATGGCATCCAAGAAGAATTCAGACTGCGGTGAGTTGCTTCCGCCAGGGTGGGGAGGTGATGGGTGCGATCCGTCAGGGGAAGATGAGGGAACCACGGTTGTAGTGTGGCGAGCTTGGCAGAGGTGTTTGTGGCGTTGCACTGTCCTTGGTTCAGTAGTGTCGTTGAGTATACGAACTCTATTAGCCACTGCTTCTACAATGTGGGGCTGAGGCCAGAGCTGTGAAACTTTGGAGCAGTTATTGGATGGTGCATCGGTACGGGCTTCTATGGCTAAGGTGCAGTCAGCATCTAAGTTGGGAGGTATGTCCAGCTCAAGATATTCCCCCGGAAGGATAACTGTGGTAGGAGCTGAAGAGCGTAACACATAAGACTGGGTGCGACGGACGGCGTGAGCCTAGGAGCTGGCATTTGACTCGGGATTGTAGGCGAGTATCTCTCAGCCGACACGATAATAGCAAACAACAAACACTTTACTAAGTAGAACAAGGTCGCAACTTGATGGCGAACTCAAAACAAGAAAAGCCACGAGGAGATGCGCGTGATACAAATGCGCGGCTGACAATAACCGCTGGCGCAGCATTATTTTATAGCTTGCTGATGTTTATGGAGCCTGGGATCATTTTCATTGTTGTTGTTGTTATTACTACTGTGGTGAACATTATAAAAAAGCTTTATCAGGCTGTTTCATATGTTGGATGCCAAATCCTTATGAAAAAGATTGAGTTACATTACACTGGCTGATGATTTGCAACTCTGTGATTGTACGAGTTACACGGAAGGACATTCTCAGTTTACACCTTTCAGTGATGGACCCAAAATTATCATGAATGTTAATAAGCTGCAATCTTGTAAAACTGAAGTGCTAAAAAAGTTCAATAATCCATCCAAAGGAGTGCTTAAAACAGTGCATACAGTGTATACCATTTCCCATTCAACATGGCAAATGATATGGGATGAATATTCCGAAGCATTCAACTGAGTTCTGATTTGCTCTATCCATGTAAATAAATTCATTACTGGTTTCTCTTTTGCTGACTTTAATGTGTCATTAATATTATTTTGATTATCAGGAGTTCATCCTGGGATATTTTGAAACTATTGAGATTGATCAATAGTTTAAACATTGCCTTATGTAAATAAAAACTATGTAGACCTTTCTGGCAATGTCTAATAGCATGGTGACATGCATATGCCATTAATTAAGCAAATTATCTGAGATTGATACATGGTAAATACATAGCTTGTATTTCTTTTTGGATCTTAATTTGCATGGGAAATTTATTGCACTATGTAAAAAGTAAGTGACCTCTTACATATAAAAATTTGCATTCTTTGGGCTACTTCAAAAATATGTGAGATTGATGAATAGTGAAAACATAGCCTTGTGTAAAAACTATGTAGACTCTTACTCACATACTGCTTGCTGACGTGCTATGTTAAAGCTATTTCACTTGAAATGCATAGTAAATAAATAGTGTGAGATTGATGAATAGTGAAAACATAGCCTTGTGTAAAAACTATGTAGACTTTAACTCACAAATCCGCTTGCTGACATGCTATGTAAAAGATATTTGTCATGTCTTTGATTTGAATGGCATGTTTTGGAATGGCGCGTAAGTACATTGTATGTATGTTTAATGTGTATTGGCTGCTGACCCAAAACACCACAACTCCTCCCCACTAAAGCGATCACATTCTACTTGACATGTATAAGGCCTGTTACTGAATACGGAAGCCCTGTTTATCATCAGCCTCCCGCAATACCTTTCACTCGATCTTGAGGGATGCCAATTAAGGCGAGTATTGCGTATTATTTATCCAGGTTGCTCATATGATGAGGCCCTTTCCATGACCGGGTTAGTCCCTTTTGCATAGCTTCTGAATAAGTTTTACATACCCTGAACTATGTGATATGGCATGTTTGCACGGTCAATACATGGACAGTATTGAGCAACACATAGCTAACACATAGTCTTACATAGTGATCAAAATTAATAGTATTAACATAGCATTTGCATATATCTGATTCTACAAGGGTGTCTTCTCCGTAGTTGCAATCTTTCACTGCACATGAGTCTAGTGGCAAACTGTCGAATTGTCTCACTCTCCCTCCTTCGCGTCTGCTGTGTTTGGGAGGGCAGAGACGATAATTATCTTGAACATACCGTACGTTAATGCTAGCAATATGCATGTTTACTTTGTTGGTTGTTTGCGTTTTCTTTGTTCAAGATCAGGACTTTTCCATCAGCAAACAGTTTGAATGCAGTGAGCCATTGCTTCCATCTTAAACCAAGCATGTTTTGGTCTCGGTAGCAGTCAAATGTTTTGATGTGATTACTTTCATGATCATCCATGTTTTTGCAAAAATCCGGTTGATCTTTTTCCTTGTAGTGTATTTATCCTTGTCGCCAATGTTGTGGAATGAGCTAGTTGGAAACAAGGACCAGATTCTTTCGGATTACAGCGAGTTTCAATCGAGTGTCGTAAAACCAAAACCAAAGTAATTACTTTGGCCAATCAAAAAGCACAGAGACAATTTGGATTTTATTTCTTCAACGCACCTCCTACTCACTCGCTACAACAGTCAGGCATTCTTGCCCTAATGAGGGGATCTGGATCCCAAAAAAAAGACACCACATGACATATTTACGGTACATGTAGGTGTGTGGAATAAAGAATTCAATGAAAAAAAGAACTGTTATTAAAGATGCCCAAACAGGTTTTGTCTCTTGTTTGCTGTCTTGAGAGGGAGGAGATAATTAAAAATTCTCGCTGAGATCTTTATAAAGGTGTTTGAATAATCATTATAATCTCCAAGGCTCTTCACAACTAATAATTGACAGTTATTGTTATTCACCGAAGTGGAGGTAAGTATCCACCAATTGCAGTGACATTGTTCACCAACATAATTGTTTTAGTGTATACCACACAAGTTGAATAATCAGGTGACTGAAAATTTGCTTCATTTCTAACAATACAACAACAAATGCAAATCAGAAAATAGTTCACTTAAAGAAGGCATTGTACGGTCCTTTTTTGCACTTCAACAATTGAGTTCAGAAAGATTAAACTTACGAATACAGCAAAATAATACAGTCAGTGTAATCATATACATGCAAAAATTTCAGAGTGTAGATTGGCCTAGAGCCCACCAATTAATCCCAAACAGACTGCAGAAAAGCGAAATTAGTGCAATAAAGGTGTTTATCATTACTAACTAATTGCATGATTTTTCTCATGCAATTTGGAATAAATGAGCACTTGTAAACTTTTTCAAAGGCCCAAAATTGCACTCTGCCTATGCGCACATGCAATTAAATTTTGTTTGCCATTGAAATAATTTACTCATGCTTACATGTATTTATTCCAAATTGCACTCAAAATCATGATCATCTAATAGATAAAAACCAAAATTTCTTGCTATCTTTGAAATTATTATGAACAGCTGCCTCATTTATCGATAACATTTGCTCCTCGGTAACCAAAACAAGAAAGGAAGCCATTGTTTTTCTCTCTTTGTTCAGGGCTGAATAGTACTTCCTATTCACCTCCAAGATAGCCAGAAAGTGTGGAAAGCCCTATTCACTTGTGTGGTATAAAATAATAACTATTATTATTATCCTAATGGAATGTATCCTGCTTTTAAAACAAATGCAATTTACCTTGAGTACATTTGTCTGATATCTCTGTAAGCCAACATTATGTAGGATCTTCCTGAGTGTGAATAAGAAAAGATTGATATGCGCAGGAGGGAAAGTATAAGCAAGAGTGTGTTGGACAGCCAAGGCCCTCTGTTGTTTTTTCTCCTTCCTGTGAAGACAATGTATGGACAGCACTTCCAAACTCTTTGCAACACTTGCCTCTAAGACAATGACTTTTTCCCTATGAGGAACAAAGACAAGGTAATGGTCATAAGAGCACCAAGTGTTCAAATTTGAGATAACAAATTAACAGTCCAGATTAATTCTTCACTCAGCATAAACTGTCCCACGTGGGTGAGTTCTTGCTTTTGGAAATAAAGTCTATTCCTGCCCCCAGATTGAAAGTAATAACTAGCATTACATTTTCGCAATGAGCCATTGGCAGTTATCGCCGTCTATGACAACGATAATGATAAATACAAAGAAGGATGACTAAAGTATTTCCTTTTAATTTCTACTGCACTGTTTTCAGTGTGATGCATTACATGTACAGTATTTTTCAGGCCTGACTTGAAACAGGTGTGGCATCCAAGAGTGGTTCAATGGTAAAAGACCAGTTATTTTTCATTAGCAGCAATGTCACCAAAATTGTTACATGTACTACAAACAATGAAGGTTCCTTACTGTACTGTGTAATGATGTTTTATAACAGCTACTGTATGCATACAGTAATTGACTATATGAGGCCCTGCCAGGATAGAGGGGGGGGGAGGGGGAGTGGGAAAGTGTCGCTTGTCTGAATTTTAAAAGGTATCGTGTTTCACGCTGCTGTCCAAAGTTAAAGGAAATTTAAAGAAAGGATGTTTGTCACGGTTTCACTTTACAAGCTGTTCCTACTTTTTAGACCATGTCGCTTGTCGGAATTTAAACTGGCAGAGCCTCTAATGATATCAATTACTGCATTTGAGATTAAAACTTCTATCTTATCCATTAAGCTTTAGGACTTATTTCACACAATATTGGTATCTACATTATACAGTTGCTCCTATACATCTAAATAAATGAACATCACTACCAGTGCTGGCAAATCCTGGAACCTAGCCATAGGCTCTATGCAGATGACAGATGGCACAGCCTTCAATCATAACAGTAAGTAGAAGTGGGAAAGGAGGCAGGAATACAAGTGAACAAAGCCCAAAAAAATGTAAACATTTAAGATGGACAACTGCTTCTAATGTTGTTGGCTCTGTGGAATTACATTTATTTTATAATTATGGTCAAAAGGAGCCAACATGATGGCTAATTTAATTTCTTCACTAAATTCTTAGCTAATATTTTCGACTTTGCAGTCTTCTTCAGGCTTGTGTAAAGTGAAAATATAAGACTACTTATGAGTTAATATAATTATACAATCAGCATTATGCATAACCAATAAGGTAAGCTACCAAACCAAACAGAGTAAGGTGTTGATTAGCGATCATGGACCCATGACTACAACTTAATCATGAGTTCCCTGCTCTTATCCTAATCTTGAGATCTTTTAGTGGCCCTAATCTTGAGATCCCTGATAAAAGTGGAGAGAAATAGCATTCGTGTCAAGTTTCTGGAAAACTGCAAATGTGCAGATTTAATACCAAAATTCTTGAAATTCAGAATTCCCAATAATGGATGTTTTGACTAGAAGAATGTACATGCCTTTCAACGCCAGCTTCTGAAGAAAGAACTAATCAAAGCTAAGAACGATCAGAAAGGACACGAGGAGAACTTCGAGGGAAAACGTAGAATACTTAGGGAAGTAATGCCGCGCAACTGCCTACCTTCCATGGTACTACATACCAGAAACACAAGGGTCAAAACCCGCAGAGAACAATTGAGGAATCACAACAAGAAGGTACGGGTAACATTTCTCTCCAAAGAACAAGAAAGACCACTGTTCAATGTTAAGAATACAGTTGTGTTAAGTGACCTGGAAACACCACCCCTGCATGCGTGATGGAGACTCTATCTCTGGGTCCGAAAAATGCAGTTCTTGATAAATTTGACCCCAAAGACGTACTAGCTGAAGTAGATCGACTGTTGAGTCATTGTAAGAACAGGATGATTCCACATGGCAGATGAAATCATCACGGATATAAATGTCAAAACACTGAATTACATTAAAAAGTGCAAACAGATGAAAACATCCATCCAATGACAAAGAAATACCTTAAGGAGAAAGATTTACTCGCGTCCCCTTTGATAAGGGAGTAGGTATATTTGTTATGAAAAAAAGAACATACCACCAGAAATTGAACAAGATCATCAACCTTCCGCAGTTTCAAAAACTTCAAAATAGTCGGAAGAATGCAAAACATCCAGTTGTCAAAGAAGAGAATAGAGTCAAAAACATCCTGACCTCCTTACCAAAAGAGGGGAAGATTGACGAAGAACTGTATTGTTCTACAATACCCAGAGGTAGTCAACCAGCGCGTCTGTACGGACTGGCAAAAGTACACAAGAAAGACATCCCAGTCAGACCGGTACTGTCTATCCCTGGGTCTGCATACCACAAGGTACCCGTCCGTGTGGCAGAATGGTTATCGGTAGTCCCAGGGTGTAAATTCAACTCCTTCACCAAGACAGTATGTGACAAACTGAAGACTGTTATTCTTGAAGAAGACGAGATTATGATTAGCTTTGACGTGTCATCATTATATACTAATGTACCAGTAATGGAGGCAATCCCGGTGTGTACTGGTAAGCTGTACAACATGCCAGTAGACCAGAGACTCCCGATTGATCGAGAAACCTTTATCACACTCGCCAAAGTAGCACCATGGGGAGTCCACCTCCCTCACATCTAGCAAACGGGTGGCTCAGCCAGTTTGAGAACCTCATTAAAGATGACGCAAAGATATATGAGAGATACAAGGATGATATATTGAGAGAAATCAAGCGCTCATGGGTGGAACAGAAATTGGAAGAAGTTAACAAAATACACAAGAACTTAGACTTTACCCTCGAAACGGAAGTGGTTCACAATCTTTCATTTCTCAAAATGCAATTAATCCATGATCATGAAACCGGCAAGCTATCCTCTACGTGGTATTTCAAACCCACTGACACAGACCTCGTCATGAACTATCATGCTCTAGCCCCCAAGCGGTACAAGCCTTCAGTGGTATTGGGGTTCGTTTACGGGATCTACCGCGCGTGTACCGGTAGTTCGTGGCATAATTTCCATGATAGCCTGGGAAAAGAAAAGTGCATACTGGAGAAAAACCAGTACCCTCCCTCATCGTACGAACCTATAATCAAACAGACTCTCGATTCCATCGTGGAGAAGTAAAACACCTTACAGAGAAGCCATCAACCCAGTCAAATGCAAGATCTGGCCAAGTTGCTCTGTTCATCCAGTATAGAGGCAAATGCACTGAGGATTATGCATGAGTGCTTCACAAAATCAATGTGCCATGAACCATCATTATGACACTCAGAAAACTCAAGACAGTACTGCCTTCGCTAAAGCCACCAGTGGAGAAGATGCTTAAAAGAGGGCTTGTTCATCTGTCCACGCTACTCTGCATGCTATTGCTATGTCGGCGAAACCAGCCGACATCTCAAGTCTCGATTCAAGGAGCACATCCAGAGAGCAGGTCAATGAAGTCCCATCTGTCCCAGTGCAGCACCACCATCACTGAAGAGAACGTGCACATACTCAAACGTCATTACACGGAGAGTACTACCTACTGACACTTGAAGCCCTTCACATCAGAGAGCTAAAGCCCCAGATTAACACCAAGGATGAATACAAGAGCAGGGAACTCATGATTACGTTGTAGTCAAGGGTCCATGATCGCTAATCAACACCTTAGTCTGCTTGGTTTGGTAGCTTAGCTTATTGGTTATGCATAATGCTCATTGTACATGTATATATTAACTCATAACTAGTTTTATGTTCACTTAACACAAGCCTGAAGATGACTGCAAAGTCAAAAATATTAGCTAAGAATTTAGTGAAGAAATTAGCCATCATGCTGGCTCCTTTTGACCATACATTATTTTACTGACATCAAATCAAATCCAAAATCTTTGGACATCATTCATAATTTTAGATAACTGGATAATTTTAGAAATTTGTAAACTGAACATGTGTATAATAAAAACTATTATCATATACTATCATCCTTCCTTCTCATCTTTGGAAAGCTACAGATTGAACATCTCAAGACATTACATGTACCTGCCGTTTTCTGGCAGCTTCTCCATGACAGTCACCAACAACTCTAGTAGAAAACAAAGACACTTGACAAACACATCTAACACAGGCATAGCAGGGAGACCGCTCCAAGGAAGCAAGCCAGTCATGATGTCCAATGCCACCTACATCATGTAATTAAGATGCAGAAAATGTGAGCTTTCTTTCTGTGCCTTGTTGTTGTTTATAAATAATTATTGTGAAATAAATATATTTATTAAATCAAGTCATATTATCCCTAAGCATAAGATACTACATGTAGAGTTAAAGCAAAGAGAAGACTTTACCTACATGTAGTACTTGCAAAATGACCTCACAACAGAAACCACAAAAAGCAGAGAGGAAGAGTAATTTAGAGTAATCAAAGTTGGTTGGATTCAGACACTGACAATCATGTAGTCTCTTTCAGCCCAGAACATTTAAATTACCCGTAATTTGGCTCCCAGCTGCATTGCTGAAGGCAATAAACATTATGTTTTATCTGTAATAAAGTAACCTTTTTGATGCAGAAAAGGCCTGTCTGAAGTAAATGACAACTAGTTTTCCACAGCCCTGGCACACTGCTTCGTGCAAACTGGTGAATATCACTGATGACATGAGCTATTATTTTACTGCAAAAAAAAATTACAAATAACCCATCAATGACATTTAAGTATAAATGTAGACCATAGCGTAGAGATCAGAGGGCCTGGCAGCTAGCATTATTTTGCTATAAGCAACAGACTTTGCCTTGTTACAAGCCTAGGAGCAATCTATACATATATATACAGTACTGTGCAAAAAGAATGCAAACAAATTTTGTCAAATTTCGGTTATTGTTCATAGCGCGCTGGTGACGCAACAAAATTTGAAAAAATCGCATGACCCTCGCGAGCAAAAAATTGCACGTGTAGCTGCGGCCTAAAACGAAATTTCTGGCACCACCAGAGCTTACCACCCTGTTGTCTGATACCCCCCTTTGTGTCCCCTCTCCACCTCGTGTACCAGAGGAGACTGACACTTTTGTCTCTGGTCTCATTGTGCCGGATGTTCCTTGCCTGTCTTCTGAACATTGGCGCATGCAGCCATTGGCAGAATACTAAATATCACTTTAAAGGGAACAGGTTTTGAATGGACAGTAGTTTCAATAAGTATAAAGCAGCCCCCATTGACAAGTAAAATCTCTCTCTCAATCTCAGAAGGGAAAGGATTAAACATGAGCATGCACTGTAAAAGGCTTGGTACCTCATGCACAAGTGTATCATTTTGTCAATCAACAGGTGATGGAAACAGGGCCATGTTATGTAAATTCTGCACAATAAAAAAGCCCCTAGCAGCAATCTTTCTGTAATAATGTTCTACCATGTCTATGGCTCTTGTTTTGAAGATCATCAGTCACTTTTGTTGCCAACATAAATATCGTCTAGAGGAGTTCCTGCCCTGCTTTGCTACGACATCTGATTGCCATCTTCCATCATTGGCAACATAATATGATCAATAAATTTAATGAATGTAGCTGGCGGAATTGTCGGCACAAGAGAATGGGGAGGGGTGCTGTTAAATACCACAGCGCCCTTCCCCATTCTCCGCACCCCTTCGCCACTCATTAATTTGCCTCTTGTGCCATCAATACTGCCAGCTACGCAGGCTATCAACTGAGCTATGTATGAAGCCACTTAGTTGGGAGCAGGTCAATTTATTGGGCTCTTGTGTTCCCATGAAGGGCTCGATGCATCAGTAGTAATAATCAAATGATTTACTAGCACAAACCTGACAGCCTCTTGCAAAGAGTAGCAATCCACTTCATCCCTAATGCATATCAATTTCTTGACCAAGCTCAATTCCTTCTAACACAAAAGTAGCTACATAGTTACAATGTACATCTACATTAAGACTAATGTGTG